>NW_015552562.1:1668997-1694444 GCF_001515605.1 Sinocyclocheilus anshuiensis
TGTAGAGACTTTCAACCAGCGTAACAAAAAAATTTTCTGAAGACAATCACCTATTACACCTTTAAGTTTATTTTTGCTTACCCCATTGCCGTTTTCTTCTAATTCTTCTTCTTCTTCTTCTTCTTCTTTTAAGCATAAACTCGCTTAATTTTGATAAAATTTTCTGGAAAACAAGATTTAGGCTACGTCCGCACGAAGCCAGAGCTTTCCCTATCCGATCTTTTTTTCCCCCTCGTCTGAAGAAATATCTGCGTCCACACGAAACCACAAAACCGACACAAAACGATGTAGTATACATGCCAGACCTGTATGTAGCACTGTAATTCTGCCACAGAGAGAAGAAGACTTGGACTATGCGCGTAAACCTTGCACGCGGTATACAAACGAATATGGAACAATACATTTATTAATCTGTGTTAATGTTAGTTAATAAAAAGACAATCGTTCAGTGTTTGTTCATGTTTTTGTTGCTGTTACGAGACGTAGCGGTGTCTGACGTGGGCTGATGACGTCATACAAAATGTATGCGTATACAGCTAAACTCGTCTCCGTGTGGACGGGACCTTAGTGTTCTTGAGTATAGACAAGATTGAACAGGATGAAACCTAACTTTGAAATCAGACATTTTAAGCCAATGTTAAACCTGCTATCGTGTATCTCAGTACATTTCGAGGCATTAGAGTAATTGTATACATTAGACGTCACGGTTTTATTTAGGTTTAGAGTTTCCTCTGGGTCGTTAAACTGTTGAACCCATCTTGATACCCTTGTTACTGGAAGTATTAACTGTGCCGTTTATTTTTGCAAGTGTGAACAAAGCAAAGAAACGAGTCAGAGGAATGTTTTCCTACAGAAGTGTGCATCTCGGAAAAGCCAGGGTAAGTAAAACAACAAACAAAGCCCCATTAGAGCAGCGGAGCTCATCCTGGCTGGCAGCGGTGCTGTTTTGCCCTTCACAAAAGGCAAGGAAAGCATTCTGACAGGCCAGCACTTTTGCACCACGCTGCTGTATTTACAAGAACATCTGAATCAACAGCGAGTCAAGTCTAGCTTCTGTGCTTGGCTCTAGCATAGAAGCACTTGTGTTGTGGATGTCAAGATGCTTGAAATCCCAACGAAAACGCTCTGGTCAAATGTCAGAGCTTTTTTTGACATGCCTGAGTTTGCTCAAAGCGGCACAGTCAGCATGCCAGATGCTAGTTAGGAAGTTAGCTAGCTAGGAAGTTAGTCACCGACCCGGCCATCCAGAACTGGCTTGCCAGCTCACCCACACACACACACACACACGCTCCGGGGCCGGTTTACAGTGAGAGCGGCACACTAAACAAAACGCTCTGGTCAGTTTATGAGAGTGAAAGAAAGCTAACAGTTCGGGTTCACTTCCAGGCTGCCCTTCTTTTATTACGGACTCAATTGTCACTTAGCTAATTACAGCTTCTTTTTATGATCCGATGCCACGCTCGCAGCCAGCCTTCTTCAGGCAACAATGGGAAGGTTTGTGGCGCGCGGAGGACCTAAGTGAAAACAGACGCTTCTCCTCAACTTTCTCGTTGTTGTTTTTCTCTTTTATCTTCCTGTGCGACTCCACAAAGCGAGTTCAGATATTCAAACCTCCATTAGTCATTCTGGCCACCGCATTGCGAGGAGGTACTTGGCTGAACTCGAACACCGAGCGGTTGGTCATTACGCACCCAAAACGCACACTTAGACAAGCCGCTAGCTGAATATGCATGCTTCATTGCTATCTATACAGCATGCTTGGGAACTCTGCAATAGAGTCTTTGGACATCAAATCTGGGAAATATGCACAGATAAATTGTTACATTATGTCGGTTCTCTCCCCCTGCTTTGTCTCTGTTGGCTCTGTTTAACTCGGCACACCAACATAAACTGGGCCCCAGAAGGAGTTCATCTTAGATTGCCGTTGTACGTGTTTGTAAATGCAGTTTGCTTTGTGTTGTTTCTGGCACGGGTTTGGATGACGTTTTTCAGTGGGTGTGTATGAGATGAGTTGTTATGTTTACTCATAGCTGGACAGGTACTTGTCCAGCTATCTTAGGCTGTATATTGTATCATGGAAATAGTTTATAAAGTGGGGAGGGTTGTCAATTAAAACATCCCCTACAAACCATTGTTAAAATGTGAAAAATCATCGGAAAAAGGTCCATTGTCTGTTGTCAATAGTGTAGCGATTTATGAATCATAACTCACACAGATGTCACTTTTAAACCAAGAAATTGTGGTGAGTTGGTATGACCAACCGAACCAGTTGTTTTTGTGGGGAAAATTATGTGGATTCCTATTGAAATGAAATTATTTTGTCAGCGAAAATTTGCCAAAAAAAAAACGTAAATCTGACCACACCTTTACCCACAAAAATGTTCATTAGCAGAGTATTTTTAGAATTTCTGTTTACTAAGACTAAACAAAAAACATATTTTATGACAATAATTAAGTAAACTATAATGTACTGTTAACGAAAATATAAGATTCGACAAATATATGAACAACATAAACATAATATTATTGTATCTGTATATTTCTGCACAAAATGGTGCAATTGCACGAGTGAACCTGACTTAAGTTATGTCCTAGTCAGAATGTATAAGTCACGTTGTGAATATAGAATAAAACAGAATAGATCTTTATTGTCATTATTTGAAAAAAACAAACAAAAACAAAACAACAAAAAACAGTTTAGCAGTCACAACGATTGGCAGACTAGAAATAGACATAAATATAGATATAAACAATGAAGAGAGAGGTATTGTAACAAAATAGAGCAGTGAGGTATTATATGCACTAGTATATGCTTTATATGCACTAGTATATGAACTACTATATGTACTATATGCACTAGTGTATGAAGTATATGCACTAGTTTATGCACTAGTATATGAAGTATATGCACTAGTATATGAAGTGTATGCACTAGTATGTGTAGTATATGCACTAGTATATGAAGTATATGCACTAGTATATGAAGTATATGAAGTATATGCACTAGTATATGTAGTGTATGCACTAGTACATGAAGTATATGCACTAGTATATGTAGTATATGTAGTAGTATATGAAGTACAGTATGTGCACTAGAATATGAAGTATATGCAATAGTATATGTAGTATATGCACTAGTATATGCTTTATATGCACTAGTATATGAAGTATATGCACTAGTATATGAAGTACAGTATGTGCACTAGAATATGAAGTATATGTACTAGTATATGTAGTATATGCACTAGAATATGCATTAGTATATGTAGCATATGCACTAGTATATGTAGTATATGCACTAGTACATGAAGTATATGCACTAGTATATGTAGTATATGCACTAGTATATGAAGTACAGTATGTGCACTAGAATATGAAGTATATGTACTAGTATATGTAGTATATGCACTAGAATATGCATTAGTATATGTAGCATATGCACTAGTATATGTAGTATATGCACTAGTACATGAAGTATATGCACTAGTATATGTAGTATATGCACTAGTATATGAAGTACAGTATGTGCACTAGAATATGAAGTATATGTACTAGTATATGTAGTATATGCACTAGAATATGCATTAGTATATGTAGCATATGCACTAGTATATGCAGTATATGCACTAGTATATGAAGTATATGCACTAGTATATGCATTTTTCTGTTAGTTGCTCCCATCTCCCTCTGGTTACTTTAAAACTCCTTTGTTAAAGCAATCATCTTCCTTAAAGAGAGAGTTCACCCAAAAACTGAAAGTTTTGTCATCATTTACTTACCCTCAAGTTGTTCCAAACCTGTATCAGTTTGTTTCTTCTTTTGAACACATAAGATTTATTTACCTTTTTTGTGAAGATTATTTAAAGAATAAAACAGTTGACAGTTGATGGAATTTTTTCCATACCATGAAAGTCAATGGCTACCGCCAACAGTATTTTTGGGTGCGCTATCCCTTTATCTTGTGTTTGCATGTTTTTCCCATTAGCCTTTTAGGATGAAGCCATTTTTGGTGTCTGTATTCTTACAGGTAATACATAGAATGACTGAATATTTGATTTAATTTGTCTAAAATTTAATGCCATTTTAGTCAAACTAAAATTGAATATGATGTGAAGTATTGACTTAATTTAAAGGATGCTTTTGTCAAAAACATAATACTTTGACACAGCTATATCATTTCAATAACCAAATAATGACTGTAAAGTAACACCCAAGGCGTGTGGGAGAATGAGCTGTCCACCCAGCCTTCTCTAGTGACCTTCAACACAATGCAGATGTTGCCTAGAAAAACAAAACAAGATTTTTCTTCCTATGATCAGGACTCTGGAGGGTCGTATGTGATTCACTGCTTTCCTACACACTTGGCGCACAAACAATGCAAGACGCACTATGGGGTGACAGCCACGTGCAAGAGAGTCTGTAATCAGACGTAGATCATTATGCCATGTGTCGCAGAAGCGGCTAACTGTGCTTTCCAAGATGAAAATAACAGGGCCAGAAAAGCCTGGGTCCCTATTAGCCTTGGGAATCTTTATCAACAGTGGCTTGAAGCGATATACAAACAACCTGAAAAAGAAACACACAAACTAAATAAAAATAAATAGAGGCTGCGCTGAAGTAGCCTTTTCCCACTGAAAAGGAAAAGAAGATTGTGTTTCTAACAAAGACGTCTGAGCAAGCGTGCAGCATTGAGAAATGATGACAGTGGTTTCCTCAAGGAGCTGGAGGTTGAGATGAATGTGAAACACGACACAATGTGATCAGCGCCAGCGCCATCCCAGCCAACACACCTATGTGGGGCCCATAGGGGTTGCAACTGGGCTGATATCTGGGGCCCACCTGGGCTACCCAGCAAACTGATGCAGGTTTATATAATGCAGAAACTCCTGTTTGCATGATAAATATTAAGTATTGTTGTAATATTATTGTATTTTATGTATTGTTAAAAGTACAACAGCCTTATTGTTTACTCTTCAAATCGACATCTGTCCCAGGCTACCTTATTTACACTAGATTAGCTTACACTAGCTTCTCTGCTATATAAGCCATTTGACCTCTTCGTTGTAATCTTCCTGTATCGTGAGCACACAGCCCGGTGCCAAACTTTGCAGTTTAAGTATGAGCTTTTTTAGTGTCTTTAACTTTTAGAGGGCGTAGGGAACACAAAGACATACAGCATT
Source organism: Sinocyclocheilus anshuiensis (assembly GCF_001515605.1). Lineage (NCBI taxonomy): Eukaryota > Metazoa > Chordata > Actinopteri > Cypriniformes > Cyprinidae > Sinocyclocheilus > Sinocyclocheilus anshuiensis. Next base: position 1,674,178 of record NW_015552562.1, read on the forward strand.
ATCGTTTAGACATTGGCGCCAGAAATAAGAGGAAAATATGGCGCGAGCTGTGTATGATGTCTAAATTTTAACGTGACAAAAAGCCAAACTATGTTTCGGTTAACATTATGGTTTGTAAACAATGTATTTACATGCTCAACATTTTAAGTTTTAAAATTGTAGTTCTTACCTTGGATACACTGATGGCAAATGTCTCCTCTCCTCCCGAAAATTACAGCAAAGCGGTCAGTGAATAATTGCGCCGGCGTGATTCAGCGCATGCCGGGTGGGGGATGGGAAATGCTGAATGAAATCACGCGGGATCTGTCCCATGCAGATCGAGGAGGGGCTGCGTCTCGCGGTAGTTTGATGTCATACGCCGATCGTTCTGTGAAGTGCCGAAGCATCTCGAACAAGAGAGAGGGAGAGGTGGTGGGGGGATGGGATCTCGCGAGAAAGTTGTCAGCACAATTAAAGTGGCTGCATTTTTTTTTGCTAAATGTCAGTGGAAAATTGTGTACAAATGCAGGAGTGTCGGAATTTTTAGATGTTGATTAAGTAATCCAAGTGTCAAAACAACAACAAAAATAATTTTAAAGACACATATGTGCACTATATATATCCATGTAATCACCCTATATGGGATTAATTATGTTTGCACTTGTATATTTAGCTTACACTAGCTTCTCTGCTATATAAGCCATTTGACCTTATCGTTGTAATCTTCCTGTAAAACTGTCTTTGCAGTTTAAGTATGAGCTTTATTAGTGTCTTTAACTTTTAGAGGGCGTAGGGAACACAAAGACATACAGCATTATCGTTTAGACATTGGCGCCGTCCTATAAACTATGTCTTATTTGCAAAGAGCAAAAAAATTGCTTCATCTTACATGGGAAAAACACAAACACACGTTAAAGATGAGGTTGTGGACGATTCTTTTGCACCCAAAGGGTGTGCTGGGGCGAGGGGTTTTTGGGGTAACCAAAGGGAGATGATTTTAGACCAACATGTGTCTTGTTTGACTTGGGCACACTCAACCACATTACTTTCCCTCTATCTGTTTTCTCAATTTCAGAAAAAATATATTTACTTGCACCTATTAATCATGGAGAAGAAGGGGTAATGTGAAGTGAAAACTGAGATCCCTAATTCCCAGGGTCTTGATGACAGTGTTGCAATGCTATAAACCAAAGAAAATAAAAGTTGAAGTCTTTTTCGTTTTGCTGCAAACCACAGAAAAGTATCTGGCTGTGAGCTCTCTGCCACAGATTTGACACTTTCTGTTTTGAGGAGTCCGGGTGATTGGATGAGCAGTCGTCATGTGACTTACACTGAAGGCCAACTGAGAGAGGCATTTAATAATTAATTAATTTATGCAAATATATGTAAGTTATTTAAAATTCTTTTTGCTACATTTTGTAGTCCAAATTTAAAGCTGGACATGTTACAGGAAAGGGAAAATAAGTTTCAAATTCTTTAAAAATGTGAAATAAATCAGGAAATCACTTATTTATTTAATATTTATTTCCATGTATAATACTACTTAAATATTTTAAATAATATATTTAAAATTGTAATAATATTTTACAATATTAATTTTTTATCAAATAAATGCAGCCTTTGTCAGCATAAGACTTTCAAAAACATAAAAAAAATCTTACTGACCCTAAATTTTGGAATGGTAGTGTATATCTACTGTGATCAATTTTCATAATATAATTTCATTTCTTATTAACTTCTCAAGGCTACATGAAAGAAAGTAAGTAAGCAAAACAAGAGTGACGACTTTTGAATGAAGAAAAGTTGTAGTATATGCCACAGATTACAGCCATGTTGATCTTATCTCTCTCTTAAGTCCCTCCCCACCATGAGGAGTACGTATGTCAGGCTTTTATTAGGTGTGTCCTAATGTTGATTAGCTGTTGGCTGAGGAGACATTGGGGAGTTTACTGGGCCTGCTCTGTTGATTGGGTGTCCTTTGACTGAACATCATATGTGTCACTAGACCGATACACCTACATATTTACAATGTGAGACAAACAAGGAGGTAAATCTTAATGTCCGTTAACTCTCTACTCCTTTATCCAAGCCAGGGATGGACTTGATGTGAGGGATTTGCAGTCATCTGGTGCATACATGATGACCTCAGAGAGCATATTTTGCATTTCTCCCATTTTTTCCAAGCGACGCATCAACGCTTCCCATTTAAAAGCATGTGAGATTGATTAAAGGTCCTTTTGTAGGCCTGAAAGCCGCCGCGCACAAGGTGCTGCAGGCGTCACTCCCTCACATGGTCATACTGTTTTATGAAAGGTGTCTGGGCACTGTCATGTTGGTGAATGTGTGTGTGCTTCACAGAAATGTAAGGAGCGTGGAGAGCACAGTCCATGTGGCTTTAATGGTCCATGGAGAGGGTATGTCTCTAGGCCGCAGGCTCAGTAATCACCGCTGACCCTGACCGGCAAAGTGTTTTTCTTCATGTGGTTCGGCCGACCTCTTCTATCTGTACAGAAACAAATCTCAATGTCTCATTAGGCTTCATGCGTTTGTTTCTGTAAGGCTTCGTAATTGTGGGTGATTAGCGCAAGCCGTGAGCCATTTGTGTATGTACTACGATCTGAGACTCTTATCGCGATGCGTGGCCGCTAAAGTTTTCGCCATTTCCTCTGGCCCCGACAATTAACCCCCAAGATTCTCAACATGCTAATTGAGGCCATGTTCCACCTATAACGCTCTTTTAACGAAGCCTAATCAAGGCGCCGGAGAGGCCGCTAATGCACGTGCGTCTGATTCGCTTCCAGACTGGCCCGCTTTTTCATGTGACGGGAGAGAGTTGTGGCGGCCGCACAGACGCTGTTTTTTTACGATGTGTCAACGGAGCAGTTGACAGACCTGTGGTTTGGGGCCTCCCTTGGAAGTCAGACGAACATTTCTAATCCTGGATTATTTAAAGGAGAAGTTCACTTCCAGAATGAAAATTTCCTGATAATTTACTCACCCCCATGCCATCTTAAATGTTTATGTCTTTCTTCAGTTACAAGAAAACAGTTTTTTGAAGAAAACATTCCAGGAATTTTCTCCATATAATGGACTTCAATGGTTGCCAACGGGTTGAAGGTCCAAGTTGTAGTTTCAATGCAGCTTTACACAATCCCAGTTGAGGAATAAGGGTCTTATCTAGCGAAACATCATTTTCTAAAAATAAATAAATACAATTTGTATACTTTTTAACCACAAATGCTGGAAAATGCACTAGCTCTGCGATGCGCATGCACGTCTTCACACATTGCATAATCATGTTGGAAAAGTCACACACAGTTAGTTCTTCGTCTGTGTACTCCATCTCATTTTCTACTCCAACTTCAAAATCATCTGACATCGTTTTTTCTTACCTTTTATTTGTAAAGGGCATTTGACTTTCTTTGCATGTTCGCTTTGTAAACACTGGATCAGTACTTCCACCTACGTCACGCATGCATGATTATGTAATGCATGAGTTCGAGCTAGTGCAAGATGAGCATTTGTGGTTAAAAAGTATATAAATTTGTATTTTTCGTAGAAAATGACCGATCGTTTCACTTGATAAGACCCTTATTCCTCGGCTGGGATTGTGTAGAGTCCTTTGAAGCTGCATTGAAACTGCAATTTGGACCTTCAACACGTTGGACACCATTGAAGTCCATTATATGGAGAAAATCCTGGAATGTTTTCCTCAAAAGCCTTATTTGTTTTCGACTGAAGAAAGAAAGACATGAACATCTTGGATGACATGGGGAGAGTAAATTATCAGAATTTTCATTCTGAAAGTAAACTATCCCTTTAGTCCTGCTTATTTTCGGCCTGGATTCATTAGGGGACATCACAGATAGGCCTGGTTTAGGGTTGCTTGGAGATCCCATCCCATCCCATCCTTTGTACCATTTTCTCCTGTGAACAGAGGCCGAAATGAGGAGGAGAAAGCAGAATGAGTTGTTTTGATGTCACAACAGCGACGGTCACAAAGGAAGAAGGCGTCCCGCTCCGTTGACTCACTGCAGTGGAAGCCACTATGGGCAGCTGCCAGGCGTCCTCGCGATAAACAAGTCAAATTACATGGTGTAATGCCTAGGACCTCACTGAGCAAAACCTCACTGAGCAAAGGCTCTCTGATTCTAATTATGACATTCATTAACGCAGAGATTCTTGGAACAAGGACTTTAATCCTAACATGGCCCCCCAAAGCTGCTTTAATTCTGTGGGCTGGTCTGGAATGGGGAGCCCGGTCTTGATAGACTAGTGTGGTTCCTGGCGAATAATTACTCTGTCAGTGATTAAATGACATTTAGAGACCGCCTCCATTTGCAGTGTATAGATTTTTCATTCACATAATTTGAAACAGACATTCAAATCAATAATTTTTCTGTGATTGATTGCATGCAATAAACAGCGAATTCAGCAACTTGCAATGGTTGCGACTTCTTTTTCATTCCCAAGACTTTTTTGGGTAAATTGCGTTAATTTGCACAGACATTATGTTCTTTAACAACCCTCATGTAATTACCCCCAATGCACTCTTACAAAACCATTGTCTAGAACAAAAACAAAAACAGTTTCATAAATCTCAAGAGGATTTTTTTATCACTATAAATCTATCACACCCAACTCAATCCCTTAAGAATCTCCCTTGGCTCTAGGATACCCAAACACAGTTGTTAAGGAAACGCTGCCGAATGCTTGACATTGGCTCCGGTGACAAAACTGTCGCCTTTTTTATGATGATTCACATGTGTGATGATTTGCTGTAACATTACATTGGCAGACTGGCGGCTCCAGGAAGGTTCAGTGAGTGGCATTCTTTACCATTTTAGAGGGAACATCCATAAAATGGGAACAAGCTCTGCTTTAGAGGATTATTTCACACAAGTTTTTTTTAAACCTCATGTCGTTTTAAACTTGACTTTAACTCATCTGTGGAATGCAAAAGGGGAAATTTTGAAAAACTTTACCGGTCAGTTTTGTCCATTACATTACAATGAATAGGGAATGAAGCTTTCATGCTTCAAATAGGCCAAAATAACCATTAAAGAGTCTTCAAAGTGGTTCATACAAATCTTCTGAAAGCCTACTGATAACTTTATGTGAGTTCTGTCATGACAACTCTCGGAGGGATTAGCATGGTAATGTACATGACAATGTTAATATATTTGGTCTTGGTGGAATAGATCTGCTACGCTGCTGCTGCTGCTGTGGCAGAGCAAGTACCGAGACTTGCTACTGCCAATACATCCACAGCATGCTGCTGTGAGCATGTAGGAAATACTACTGCTGCACATATAACACATATGAATAACCCCTATAGCAGTGGTTCCCAAACCTGTCCTGGAGGCCCCCCTGCCCTGCACCTTTTGTATGTCTCCCTTATCTAACACACCTGATTCCACTCATCAGCTCGTTAGTAGAGACTGCAAGAACTAAATTGGGTGTGTCTGATTAGGGAGACATACAAAATGTGCAGGGCAGGGGGTCCTCCAGGACAGGTTTGGGAACCACTGCACTATAGCATACATGAATCACCTCGTAGCAGATCTATACAGGTGGAGCTGGGGAAGGTGGAGGGTTTCTGATGCAAGCTGCAACTGCTACAGCAAGCACTAGTCATATATTTGAATGTTGATCAGTGAGCTCATTGGCTACCGATACAGGAGAGAACCAATCAGTTGTGCCATGTGATAATGATGTCATTAGGTCAGATTGAGTTAGACATATCAGACTGCGCCATCTAGAGTTTAATGCCAGAACTCTGTATGAACAGACTAAAACCGCTTCGTCTGGACCATTGAATCAGTAAGTTGAGAACCAAATCAGCCCGAATTAATGAATCAGTTGTTGTCTAACTGATTAGTTTTTCTAATCAGTTAGACAGCTGCTCTTTTCAGAGAAAAGTTTTCTCAAAAGTAGAGTAAAAATTTTGGTCCATTTCTCACACTCCATGGACCAACTCCAGCTTCAGGTGTCTTATAGTACACTTGAAGTGCAAGTCATGTGCACTATGACATTTGCCATTTTGTTACATTGGATCTTGACAGTCCCAGTCAACGTTCACTTTCATTTTATTTAAAATAATATCCAGTATATTCCTAAAAAAATCCTCTTTCCATGGAAGAAATTTTGGCACTGTATGTTATGAGAATACATACATTTTTTTATATTTGAGCGACTTTGACATCTAGATCAAATGCTTATTTATCCTAGCCTGAAGTGTTATTCTATCATTTGTTTGAATGATTTAATACTCAGGGTGTGAAAGCTGAATCTGTGCCATGTTATTGTTACTTTGGATGTTTTCACAGCTTTGAAGGGAATACTTTACATATTTGTCCCAGAGGGTTTCCGCATAATGAGATAAAGCACAGTGCATGGCTGTTTGATTGGCATGCATGCTTTCTGTATGTAAGCGGTTAGCTCTGTAACATAGTGTCGTTTGTTTTTAAATCGGCAACCCTGGATTCAGGCCGCAAGGCCTCATTGCCTTCAATTAGCCTTGAGAGTGTCCTGACCTACAGTGTCCCCTCACACAAGACGCATCATAGCACTTAAACACAATCCCATCAGAACGGGAACGATTTTTCACTTTCAGAGCGCATTAGCTTACATAGACCGACTGCAGTTATAAGTACTTACTTCCGAGAATTATGCTCTCTGATACAGTCACTCGCTCCCACAGTGACACACACACACACACACATTAATCACCCGAAAAATGCCCTGGGTTCCAGTAATAACCGAACACCATCCTTAAGTAGCACAGCCACGCTTCTCAATAAATGAGCCCACTCAGTCCGGAAGAGCTTTTGACTGTGGAGATGAAAGGCTCTTTGGGGAGCCCATATTAATGAAATTTGCTGAGTGAAAACTGAGCCGCCTGGCTGGGCCCCGCCAGGCCCTCACCTGGTTACACTCGCTCCTGGCCCAAGGTCACGGAACTGGAGCCCTGACAAAACTTCCTCCCATCCTCACAGCGCACACACATTCATGAAAGGGTAATCCAATTCCTGTCTTCCAAACAGACTAGAAAAAGTATATCTGCTTGTTTTGTTGCACGATGATATTTTCACCTAATATTGATATAATAAGCCTTATATCACACGAGATTATGCTTAACTGCTACACGCCGCTCCGGAATACTTGATTTTGATTGGTCAATCACAAAATTCTGCGGTCAAATAAATATGCTAAATTATAATTAAATGACGTAGTTGTTCCTACTGAGCATGGCGATGCTGGTTTATGTCCCCATTATCCCTCCACAGTCTATTTTCCTGGCTAAAAAGACCTGTTTAATCCAGCCTCAGCTGGTTTTAGCTTGGTTTAAGATGGTCTTCCAGTCTGGGAAAGTTGGTGTTTAGCTGGTTTGGCTGAAACCCCTCTAAAACCAGGCTTAGACTATATATTATTTTAGCAGGGATGTTCTTGCATAATAAATTAATATAAACTAAATTCTATATTTCACATTCACACACATTCATTTCTGTGTAATGTACATTATCGCAAAACAAATCAGGGTTTTACATTATGCTACATTATATATATCTCAAAATAAGTTTTCAAAAGAAAAAACGGTAACACTTAAGTATAGGGACCAATTCTCACTATTAACTAGTTGCTTATTATCATGCCTATTATTGGTATATTGGCTGTTTATTAGTACTTATAAAGCACATATTGTGCATGACCATATTCTACATCCCTAATTCTACTCCCTTCTACTCCCTTCAACTACCTTACTAACTATTAATAAGCTGCAAATTAGGAGTTTATTGAGGCAAAAGTCATAGTTAATGGTTTGTTAATGGCGGGAATTGGACCTTAAAATAAAGTGTGACTGAAAAAACAAAGCAAAATTATCTTTCTCGAGCAAAGACTAGATAACAGTCACTCCGCACTAGCAGTGTGAGGTTGTAAAGTCAGTCATTGCATTTGGTTATAAATAAATCCTATAATCAAAAAAAGGCAGATTACCCTGGAAACCTAACGTATTGGCCCGAATATAAGACGACCCCCCCTTTTTCCAGATGTACCTTTTGGAAAAAGGCTTTTTAAAAACCAAATCTAGTTTTTTCTCAGTAAAACACATTTTGTCTTCAATTATTTTCATATTGCATATTTTTCCTATTTTAATTTTTGTTTTGAAAGTATGGTAAAAACTGGTAAAATGTACCAACAATCACATTTAAAAAATATACACTTTTTGATATACCATTAAAAAAAACAAAAACAGGTAGCCCATCTGAATTAGGACATTTAGGCTATCCATCTAATAGTAGCCTACCAAAATCTTATTAACAGTAGAAGCTAAATCTTACTGTAGTCTTCAAATCTGGGTACTGGCTTACGTTTTAAAATCACAAAGGGAGTTTGGTCCCATCAGGCTAACGTGACAGTCACGACTCATGCAGCTGTAAGGTTTTCTTTTTCTTTTGTTTTTACTCGCGATCTTTACAACACGCATTACATTACGTATTTCATGGCACACTCGTTTTATGCGTATTTAGCGCCACCTATTGTTGTGGGTGTATTATTGACATGTCAAAGTCTAGACCCTGAATATAAGACGACTGCGTTTTTTAGATGTATTTCCAAGAAATAAACATTGTCTTATATTCGGGTCAATACGGTAATTATCCAAATCACAACTTGCAGTTTGTTGTCGTGACAGTTGCTACAGTTGTTAAGTGTCGTGCGGCCCCAGCTGCTGCAATGCTAATTTTGTTTATTTATTATTTATTCATTTAATGAGAGACGCAAAATACCCTGATCTGTTTTGAAACCTTCTGACGGCTCCCTCTTAGTGCCATGCACGATTCATGAACGCCTTTTTACACCAAAACTCTCTAATGTGAGAATTTTACCACAAAGGTCAACGTATGCTTAGCGTGTCCTCATGCCGCTTGGCAGGTACTGCGGTTTATTCTCAGCAGACCAGCAGTGCCTAATGTCATACAAATGTGTGAGTAATAATACACACTCCAAAGAGACTGCCAGGAAGGAAACTCGCTCCAGACTTCAGCAGTATGAGACTCTTGCCCTTTTGCTGCTCCAAATTTCTCTGTGTGAATAACGATTAGCTACGATCACAACACAGTTAGTACCTTGTACCTCAAAATTAGATTACTACAACAGCACACATCCTGAAAGAGCGGTGTAGGTTTCTGGATGGCTAAAGGCATGGAAATCGTAAAGAATTTAATGATTCTCATTCAGAATCCTCCTAACGTTTCAGCTCTTTAATTATTCCATTAACGATTCTTTTAGTACTTTAGGAAGAAATATTTGCTTAAAGGAATGCAGCTCTTGCTCTCTGCAGTCGGTTGCCAAGTGTTCTGATCAGTTATCATATCAGTTAGTAAATCAGAAATTAGGCTAATTGAATTCTTACAAATATGTTTACACAAATATTTTAGGGGTAATAAACATGCAGTCTAATAGTTTCGGTTACACTTTATTTTAAGGTGTCCTTGTTACAGTGTAATTACTATATATATTTAAGTACTGAGTAATATAAATTAACTACATGTACTTGCTATATGGTTAGGGTTAGGATTAGGGTTTGTCTTAAATGGATAGTTCACCCAAAAATGAGAATTCTGTCATTAATTACTCACCCTCATGTCGTTCTAAACCCGTAAGACCTCCGTTCATCTTCGGAACACAAATTAAGATATTTTTGATGCATTCTGAGAGCTCTCTGACCCTCCCATAGACACAATGTAATTACCACGGTCAAGGTCCAGAAACGTAGCAAGGAGATCAGTAAAATAATCCATGTGACATCAGTGGTTCAATCATAATTTTACGAAGCTACGAGAATACTTTTTGTATGCAAAGAAAACAAAAATAACGACTTTATTAAACAATTTGTCTCCTCCGCATCACTTTAGCGCCATTTTGGAGAGTATCCACTGAACGTAAACATCGTCACGCGGATAGGTTGTTTTCGTTCAAATCAAAGCATAAACAACGTAGAAAACGTATCCGCGTGGCGCAGCTGAGACAGAACAGCATACGTTGTTTATGTTCAGTGGATACTTAAACGAATTGTTTAATAAAGTCATTATTTTTGTTTTCTTTGCGTACAAAAATTATTCTCGTAGCTTCGTAAAATTACGGTTGAACCCCTGATGTCACATGGATTATTTTACCGATCTCCTTGCTACGTTTCTGGACCTTGATCGTGTTAATGACATTGCTGTCTATGGGAGGGTCAGAGAGCTCTCAGAATGGACCTTTATCGGACTTCCTATATCTGGTAAGTGAAGCAGTGTATCGCCACTACCGGTCCCGTCGCAACGCAGTCAAAACTAATGGGAGAATCCTCTCTTTCCTTTCTTTCACCGGCGTTACTGCAGCGTACCTGGCTGCTTTTATTCTAAACAACGACACACTGCCTTAGTTTTCACGATTTCCTGACACAACACGGATGAGATGCGGTGGGATGAATTAAGGTCCTTCTAAAATATTACGCAGCAGAACGTTTGTGCGTAGTATGCATTTCGAAAGGCCTACATCTCATATCACCTGCTGAAATGTTCCTATTAATATATTTCTCTTCCAAATGTGCATTCTGAATAAATGCATTTATTTCCCAACTAACCTGCTGCAGTCAAGTTTGTCTTCTCATTAACAATGTTTTTCTCTTACTGATCATATTTCATACCCGTTTACATTTTTTTAATGAATTTGACTGATAAACACCCTTACAAAAATGTACCATTGTTTTACTATAGTGAATATGTAATAACCATGTTTTATTTAATTTTTCCGCATACTGATTTCCATTTGTATTGCCACAGTTTTACTACACATACCATGGTTAATTTTCGTAAGAGCAGTATTAAAAGAGATGAATGAATGCGCGGGCGTTGCCTTAAAGAAATGTAACAATGTCGAACATTTTGTCTAATTAATCTTAAACAGTATATCGCGTTGACAGCGTGACTTTGAATATTAATTAAGAATTTTGGCATAAATATGTGAATTACATTTAGTGGAATGAATGTCAATGAAAAATGACAGAATAATGACTAAAATTTAATACAAATGAATAAATATGTTCATTCTGATCTTATTCATCTGGTCTCGCACACACTGCAGCATTGCAGTCACTATTTAAACGAGCACTGACACAGTGTGGTGAAATCGGTACGTTGCGTTGGATTAAAACTACAAGGAGTTTTACAAGTTTGGAGTCAATTCTGTGCACAGTAATCATCAGAATGTCTCTTAGTCCGTCTATGAAAATGTCCGGATTTTGAAATCATCCTGCAGATGCTCATTTTAACAGGCTTTTATTCAACTAGGTAATTACAGCATATTGAAAAATATACATAACCGGAAGAATCGATACACTGCTTCGATGGGCATCAATTCCGCTGTGATAAAGGTCCATTCAACAAAAATATCTTAATTTGTGTTCCGAAGATGAAGGGAGGAGGTCTTACAGGTTTTGAACGACACGAGGGTGAGTAATTAATGACAGAATTTTCATTTTTGGGTGAACTATCCCTTTAAGGTTACTTGCATGTAATTATGCATAATGTGTTTTTGTTATAATAGTAAGTACATGTAACATGTAACAAGGACACTGTAAAATAAAGTGTTACCATAGTTTGATCTATAACTGGAACTGTATAGTCAATAACAATTCATTCAGCAATCAGATTACACTGGTTTCTCAATTCACTAAAGAGAATCATTTGAGCTCATTTGAGTCAATAGTTCAGGAATTGTACTACATTGTTTTTTGTTTCACTAAAAAAAAATCATAAAGGTATGATCAAATTAACAAAATATCTGTGATTTTGTTTTTTTGTTTTTAATTTAATTTTTTTTTTTTTTGTGGGCAATAATGTCATTGACTATTGTCAGTACTATAGAAATGTTTGAAGCACAGCTCACACAAAGGTCAATTTCAAATCAAGCAGATTTCTGTTGGTCAACATGGCAACTCCACATAACTTGAACCCTTTACAAAATCATGCAAAATTCAGATTGCATTGATTCCATTCCATTGAAAAGACAGGATTTCGCCTACAAAAATTATCTGAACAACATTAAATGTGACAGCACGTTGAAAGTCATTCACTAAGGAACTAGACTACACTGGACTTTATTCAACAATTCTTCTCTTCCGAGTTACTGTCTTCCACCATTTTGGAGAGTTTCAAAATGCATACGCACGTTTTACCTTAAGCACAAACAACGCTGATTATGCCGATTACGTTCATGCGTGCTTACTTTGTGTTCTGAAGATGAACAAAGGTGTTACGTATTTGGAATGACATGAGGGTGAGTAATTAATCACAGAATTTTCATTTTTGGGTGAACTAACGCTTTAATCTATTTTAGCATGCTAAATTTCTTAGGACATCAAACGAACAAGCTAAGCTCTACAGATTCTGTTTATATGACTCATATACAATACCATTTAAACGTTTGGTGTCTGTAAGATTTTATATGTTTTTGAAATTCTCTTATTTTCACCAAGGCAGCATTTATTTGATCAAAAATATCAAAAACAGTAATACTGTGAAATATTAAATTGTAACTGTTTTCTATTGTAATCCATTTTTAAATGTAATTTATATTCCTGTTATCAAAGAGATTCAGATCAAAATCTGAATTTTCATAATCAGTCTTCAGGGTCACATGATCCTTCAGAAATCAGTCTAATATGCCCATTTGCTGCTTAAGAAACATTATCACTGTTGAAAACAGTTGTGCTATTTAATAAGAATTTTGGCATAAATATGTGAATTACATTTAGTGGAATGAATGTCAATGAAAAATGACAGAATAATGACTAAAATTTAATACAAATGAATAAATATGTTCATTCTGATCTTATTCATCTGGTCTCGCACACACTGCAGCATTGCAGTCACTATTTAAACGAGCACTGACACAGTGTGGTGAAATCGGTACGTTGTGTTGGATTAAAACTACAAGGAGTTTTACAAGTTTGGAGTCAATTCTGTGCACAGTAATCATCAGAATGTCTCTTAGTCCGTCTATGAAAATGTCCGGATTTTGAAATCATCCTGCAGATGCTCATTTTAACAGGCTTTTATTCAACTAGGTGATTACAGCATATTGAAAAATATACATAACCGGAAGAATCGATACACTGCTTCGATGGGCATCAATTCCGCTGTGATAAAGGTCCATTCAACAAAAATATCTTAATTTGTGTTCCGAAGATGAAGGGAGGAGGTCTTACAGGTTTTGAACGACACGAGGGTGAGTAATTAATGACAGAATTTTCATTTTTGGGTGAACTATCCCTTTAAGGTTACTTGCATGTAATTATGCATAATGTGTTTTTGTTATAATAGTAAGTACATGTAACATGTAACAAGGACACTGTAAAATAAAGTGTTACCATAGTTTGATCTATAACTGGAACTGTATAGTCAATAACAATTCATTCAGCAATCAGATTACACTGGTTTCTCAATTCACTAAAGAGAATCATTTGAGCTCATTTGAGTCAATAGTTCAGGAATTGTACTACATTGTTTTTTGTTTCACTAAAAAAAAATCATAAAGGTATGATCAAATTAACAAAATATCTGTGATTTTGTTTTTTTGTTTTTAATTTAATTATTTTTTTTTTTGTGGGCAATAATGTCATTGACTATTGTCAGTACTATAGAAATGTTTGAAGCACAGCTCACACAAAGGTCAATTTCAAATCAAGCAGATTTCTGTTGGTCAACATGGCAACTCCACATAACTTGAACCCTTTACAAAATCATGCAAAATTCAGATTGCATTGATTCCATTCCATTGAAAAGACAGGATTTCGCCTACAAAAATTCTCTGAACAACATTAAATGTGACAGCACCTTGAAAGTCATTCACTAAGGAATTAGACTACACTGGTTTCACTGCAAATCACAGAGGTTCTGCCTCAAACAATACACACCACACAATAATGTATGTAGTCCACAATTGAACATGAAGTGTGTTAAGAGCCGTCTTCGACGGAGAGATACCAAACCCTGCTCTGGGTATGTTACTCAACACAGGGATGACAAAACATCTCTTCCTCTCTAGCTAGAAGCGTGACCGTTCCGCCACACTGGCCGACAAGCTGGCAGCGTTGAAAGACAAGGGGGTCCCGGGAAATGGAGAATCAGGCGACAAACTTTACCTCTCAAAGTTCCTTTACTAGTAACAACAAGAGCTTCTGAACAGTCTGAGGCGGTGGATTTTTAGGAGAGCAAGGGTCCTGCGGGTCAGCCATGCGGAAAGGCTTGAGTGCTGTTTTAGGAGCGAGGTCAAGCACAGACGGTGGGGTATTTGACAGGAAGTAAAATAGGAGTCCCATCAAGCTCTCTGCCTGACGTGACCTGTGGAGACATTTGTCTGTGAGCGTTAAGTAGAAAAGAGGCTACCTGTGGGTGTTTGTTCAAGGAGCCACTGCTTTATTCTAAGGCTCAGTGCATTTCAGAAGACGAGTATTAATATTCTGTGCTTATTGATTTAATAGGTTAATTTTCCCAAAAAACAATGTCTAACAAAGACACGCACACATTTATTTCAGATAGAGTCTCTGGTTGCAAGAGAACCCAACCACTTCCTCGCCAAGCCCATCTCCCCTGACATTTGTTTCCAATCAAAACTCCAATTCCCCCTTTTTTCCAGTTCAGAAACCTGCAATAATAGAGTTAACCTTTGCGCCGTAATCCCCTCACTCTAAGGCAGTGGCTTAAAGCCGAACCTTACCCAACACCAGCCTCTGGTAACCAATTTACTCAACTCTAAGCCGTGAGTTATTGCCGTTGAAGGGCATTCCTCTGGTCCTCTCATCTGCTTTGTACCTTTCTTTAACAAGTGACATTGTTGTCCTCCAATTACGCCTTTCAAATCACAAACGCAATCCCAGAGGAGTCATGTAGACGGATGTGCTTTGTTAGATTTGGAAATTCCTTTTATCTTGGTACCACTTTGAACATTTTCACCAATTCGAATAAAATGAAAGATATCTTACATTTTTTTTCGAAGCAAAACTTGTGGACTTGTGAAAATAAATTCAGCCAAATGAAAATCGAACCTATTTGATTCCTCCTCCTGGAGTCTAATAAAAAAGAAGGTTAATCTGATGCTCCGTTGTCGCCAAATGCTGACTTCATTGCTCACTTTAAGTGCCGCAGCTTTCACAAATGCATGTCCGCCAGAATAGCCAGCCTGCCTTTAAAGAGCCGAATCCTGTGTCGATTGTGTCCTTGTTTTGTTATTGAGCCTGAAGAACAGGGTCTTGTTTTGTTTTTTGGCCTCCGAGGGCATGAGGTGGCGGCGGGCCAGAGAAGGACAAAGACCTGAGGCGCTAAACAAGGCTTGGTAGGAGGCCTGCCTCTCTCCTCCCCATTTCACAATCAGCATGTGGGCTTCAGGGTGGCTGACAGCCCAGCAAGCTCTAGCCGCTGATATATGGAGCCTTGTGGCTTTGAAGAGAGACAAAGTCCTCTGTCTGGAAGCTCCAGATGAAAACGCTGCATGTTTACCACTAAGACACCACCGTCTGTCCTTGTTTGGCTCTGCTTGTGTGAACTTGAACTCTAAATTGCATGTGAAACTGTGCAAATGGATTTAATCATGATTCATAGATGTAGGTTTGGTAATGTATTACATAAACTACATGGCCATCATTCATTTAATCTCAGAGAACATGCATGTGTGTGTACATGTGCTGGCTGCTCCACTGGCCCACATAGAGAGCGCTAGTTAACCCGCTGCAGTCTGGGCTTCCCTCTCAGGCTTTAAACAGCTGTCTGTGTTTGCCAGCACATCCTCCTTGGCTCATTTATGCTCCCCCTCTCTCTCAGTAATCACAGCTCTGTGCAGGGCTAAATGGAAGGGTTTGGAGAGAGCACACAAGCCTGTGGTCCCTCGCTGGACTCCTCAGCTGGCCTCGTAATGCTCACTTAGGCCTGCAAGCTCCATATGCATCTAAACACAAACACAAGCCCTGGCAGAGAGACACTGTCAACCAGACACACACATACGTACAATGAGAGTTCACAAACACACATGACTTATTTAGACAAATAAATGTGTATGTATAATATTCATAGATAAGCATCTTTCCCATGGATGTATATACAGTATATAATAAATAATAGTTCGTGTATGTATATTCAGTAGAGTAAATGTTTTTAAAGAAGTCTTTTCTGCTCACCAAGGCTGTATTTATTTGATCAAAAACAGTAATATTGTGAAATATTATTAACATTTAAAATAAAACAAAATGTTTAAATACATTTTAAAATGTAATTTATTTCTGATGCAAAGCTGAATTTTCAGCATCATTATTCCAGTATTTAGTGTTACATGATCCTTCAGAAATCATTCTAATATTGATAATCTAATGTTGATTAGTTGCTCAAGAAACATTTTGAAAACAGTTGTGCTGCTTAATATTTATGCATATATACATGGTGTGTACATTTGGCAACAGAAAAAACTGAGCATTCAAAAGTTTTGGAATTTTTTTTAAAGGTGTAAACAAGTATCTTATGCTGACCAAGGCAGCATTAATTTGATCAAAATACAGTAAAATAGTGAAATAATATTGTGATATTTGATCACTATTTAAAATAACTGTTTAAAATGTAATGTATTCCTGTGATCAAAGCTGAATTTTCAGCATCATTACTCCAGTCTTCAGTGTCGCATGATCCTTCAGAAATCATTCTGATAATACTGCTCGAGAAACATTTCTGATTATTATCAATGTTGAAAACATTTGTGCTGTTTTGTTTTAGAATTATTTAATCATTTTCAAAAGAACAGCATTTATTTGAAATAGAAAGTAATCTTAAAATAGTATTTATTGGCACTTTTGATCAATGTATTTCTTGCTTAAAGTATTAATGTCTTTAAAAAAAAATGTTGCTGATCCAAAATGTTGCACATGCAAGTATGTGAATGTATACTTATTTTCCCTTTCCCTTACTGATTTTGACGTCTCTGCTCAGGATAGTTGCTAGTGAAGGGTTTGGCACTGTGTGTGTTCTTGTGGTGCCATACTTTATCTTTTCTTTGGTATACTATCTCTGACAGAGAGAGAAAACAGACAGCAACCAAACAAGAGGAAAAACAGAGTCACAGGGTGATTGCTGAGTGGGCCTTAACTCGAAATCGATCCTTCCAGACATTAATTATTACCAGAAAACACTACAGAGAGTTTATAGAAAGGCACTTTGTGAGGGCAGAAATTGCTACAGTATAAATGAGTACATTACAGTGCATTACGCTGAAATCATCGCTAATGCACATTAACCGAATAGTGTAGTGTGTCAGAATGCATTTCTGTGGAGAACGAGGTCTCTTGATTTTACTTAAGCACCAGCAATCTAATTCCGTCTCTTTTTATGTGTGCATTTGGAAGAGGCGAAGCGGTACTGTCGGACTGTCACGTGTGCGCCATGAGCTGCCATGGTAACTTGGACAGGCCTGCTTGTGATTCACCAGCTGGGTTTTAAATTGGTCAGTATGACTGCATCCCCACCTGGTCCTAATCAGTGAAAACTATTAGCGAGTGGCCGTCCGATGTCTTAGATGCCGCATGACCGTGGAATTTAAATAGATGCACTCATCCTACATCAAACAAACAAAAAAAAAATCTGAAACGAAAACTCAGCTCCAGAGAATGGAAAGTGAGATGGTTTTGTCTTGGGAGGTGATGAGGGTCATAAAAACCAGCGGTTCTTATTTCCAAACCCAGGAATGTTAATACCCGTTTGGGTTTTACCTGCGTCCTGCAGATCGTGTGCAGTGCTAAAGAGCAGAGCATGAGAGATCAGCATGCGAGCGGCCAATAACACCACCTTTCATGCTGTGAAGCGGAGTTATTGGATCCTTACAAAGGCGTTCAATTTAACTTTGCCCTTAAAGCCCTTTTGTTTGAACCCCTCCCATGACAGTAGGGCGCTAGAACAAATCCACACACGAGAGGACGGCCTGCACTTCTTCACAGCTGTGTCCGCAGTGAGAGCAGATTGGGACTTCTGTCTCCTCTACAGAGGGAAAACAAACTGCTTGTCAAACTTGGTCAGTATGACTGCATCTCCACCTGGTCCCAATCAGTGAAGTCTATTAGCGAGTGGCCATCCGATGTCTTAGATGCCACATGACCGTGGGATTTAAATAGATGCAGTCATCCAACATCGAACAAATCTGAAGTGAAAAATCAGCTCCAGAGAATGGAAAGTGAGATGGTTTTGTCTTGGGAGTTGATGAGGGTTATAAAAACCAGCGGTTCTTGTTTCCAAACCCTGGAATGTTAATACCCGTTTGGGTTTTACCTGCGTCCTGCAGATCGTGTGCAGTGCTAAAGAGCAGAGCATGAGAGATCAGCATGCGAGCGGCCAATAACACCACCTTTCATGCTGTGAAGCGGAGTTATTGGATCCTTACAAAGGCGTTCAATTTAACTTTGCCCTTAAAGCCCTTTTGTTTGAACCCCTCCCATGACAGTAGGGCGCTAGAACAAATCCACACACGAGAGGACGGCCTGCACTTCTTCACAGCTGTGTCCGCAGTGAGAGCAGATTGGGACTTCTGTCTCCTCTACAGAGGGAAAACAAACCGCTTGTCAAACGACTGAGTGGCTTTTCTTGTTTTTTCTTGTTCTTTTCTTGCTGCTTGTTTGTTTTGGGGCTCTAGGGCTGTTTGAGTTTTCTCAACTCTAATGAGCAGGAAAAGAGGCTGTGTCTGTGTAGAAGAGGGAGATTTGTTCACCTTGCTGCTCAACCCCTGCAAAAATCTCCATTGTTCTTGTTTGCTCTGAAAGCATGGAGCTCTCAATGGCTGGCGGCTTTCAATATGTGAGCAAACTTCCTCCAGCAAATGATTTTCCAGCGGCGGGAAAGAGAGACAGAGATTGCACACCCTTGTTTGCTGGGCCACCGGACTGTTAAGCCTCATTTGGGTGGGCATGTTTCAACAGTGGCTGTCCCTGGGCTCATAAATACTGATTGTTTTGGACCAGGGCAGCCCAGGTGCGTTTATTGTGCCATAAGCCTTTGCGGTAAGAGCCTGTTGTTCTGCGCTAGTATCGTTTTGCTTCCCACAAAAGCACGTTGCTCGGCGCGGTTAGGTCACAAAAACGAAGCACTGCGATGGCACGAAGTGCTCATCTGACACATGATCTGTTCAGCGTGTAGTGCATTACTGTGCACGACACCCTCACTTTTATACATCCTAATGTGGGAAGGAAAATAAGGGCAGCCGTCTTCGTGTTTCAGTAGTCATTTACTGTCACTCAGGCAATCACATCACATGGAGGTCTTTAACAAGGTATCCAAGGGTCTTCACATGAACCATTGAAAGTAGAGCCTGGTAGCTTTAGACAAGATTAGTATTTAGTATCAATATTAGTATCAAAATTAGCACTTGTCAAGCAGCAAATGCAAAAGAAAAAAATACACATTGGCGATAATAAAGAACACACTGCAAGTTAGATGATGCTTTTGTACATGCTGTTCAAAAGTTTGGGGTTAGTACAAATTTATACTGTATATATATATATATATATATATATATATGAAGAGTTTGTTTCTAAAACGCTATAAATCCATTTTGATTAATTTGAGTAAAAATGTGTACTATTGAGTAAAAGAAAGTGGCAAGATGAAAACCACTATTTTCTGTTTCAAACTTTCACATAGCATCTTTAGGTTATAATAACATTAAAAATTCAAATCCAGATTTTTATTTTCAAAGATTTATTATAAAAACGGATTATTTTTTCCCAAAATGCAATAAATCCATTGAATCAATATAAAAGTTATTTTTCATATTGAAACTGTTGAAAATACACAACAAAGTAAGTTGATCCACATATGACAGCCTCTGAACTTGGTCAATACTAATCTTATTAATAGCTTACGTTTCTTCCCCACCGCAGAAACCACCACAGGTTCATCAATGCCGTCAAAATTATTATTATAATTGTTTTTTTTAGGGCTGCACTATAAATCGCATGCGATTGTCATGCGCATCTCGTCAGTAAAGCCGGTTTTGTGATTAGTAATAAATCTCCATCACGTGCGTTCAGATGGAGCGGCATTTAATACACAGAGCCGTAGATCACTGACAAGCTATGCAATAAGCTTTACAATGCGTGGAATGGTGCGCTGTGATTGGTTGAGCGGATGTATCGCATTCTGCAGAGAAGGGAGACTGGCGTTAGTCTGGAAAGAATTGTGTTTGTTTGGAAAGAAAGGGAGAAAACATGACAGAAT
>NW_015552562.1:1694822-1697606 GCF_001515605.1 Sinocyclocheilus anshuiensis
ATCACGTGCGTTCAGATGGAGCGGCATTTAATACACAGAGCCGTAGATCACTGACAAGCTATGCAATAAGCTTTACAATGCGTGGAATGGTGCGCTGTGATTGGTTGAGCGGATGTATCGCATTCTGCAGGGGAGGGAGACTGGCGTTTGTCGCGGTTTGGAAAGATAGGGAGAAGGATAGGGCGGATATCGCATTTTGCGTAAAATTAAAAATGGACTTTTCAACCAACCAGATACAATACAATTGTAAAAGAAAAGAAACCTAGTAGATTTGTTGTTTTTTTCCTGTTGTACCGAAATCGTATCGAACTGTGACCCTCAAACTGAGGTACATACCGAACCGTGACATCTGTGTACCGTTACACCCCTCATATATGTATTTATTTATTTAGAAATAAATAAAGAAAATAAAGAAATGAATGCTTTTATTCAGCTAGGATAAATTAGATTAATGCATTAAACTTAACAGTAACAGCAAATATATTTAGCAAATAGCAAATATATTCATTTTACAAATGATTTCTCGTTCAAATGAATAGTAGTAGTAGTAGTAGTAGTTTCTTGAGCAGCAATCAGCATGATTTCTGAAGGATCATGTGACACTGAAGACAAATTATGCTAAAAATTCAGATTTGATCACAGGAATACATTGCCTTTTAACATATTTAAATAGTTCTTTTAAAATGTGATAATATTCTGTCACACATTAGTTTGGGGGCCAATTCTTGCTCTTAACTAGTAACTACAACTTTTGCCTCAGTAAACTAATTTGCAGCTTATTAATAGTTAGTAAGGCAGTTGTTAAGTTTAGATATGGAGTATGATTAAGGAATCTAGAAAATGGTCATGCAGAATAGGGCATTAATATTCACTTTATAAGTACTAATAAACAGCCATTATGCTGGAAATATGCATGCTAATAATCAGCTAGTTAATAATGAGAACTGGTCCCTAAACTAAAGTGTTAGTGTTACCTAATATTTCACAGTGTATACAGTATTGTACTTATTTCAAAAACATTAAAAAAAATCTTACATTAAAAAAACTGCACGCTTTTGAATGGTTATGCATGCATGTATCAGATGGATCCTGTTGGTTTCACTTCGTGGTTTGGTTGGAAAGCACATTCTCGCTCACACTCATGGTATTGCTGGAGCAGTGACGCACTTCAGAAAAATATGTTGTTTATATATTAAATATATTTATATAAAATATAAATTATATAAAGATAAATATATACATATAAATATTTTCAAAATATATACTGTATGTGTGTGCTTTTATATATAGATGGATCCTGTTGGTTTCACTTCGTGGTTTGGTTGGAAAGCACATTCTCGCTCACACTCATGGTATTGCTGGAGCAGTGACGCACTTCAGTCTGCTTTCTGCTGTCAAAACAGCACTTTGTAAAGGATAGAATGTTATTTTAAAATAGTATGGTAGAGACATTTCCAAAATAAATTAAAAATGACACTTCATATCAAAAAGGTTGCCGACCCCGGTTTAAAGTTACGTGTAAATATAGCAAATCTTCAAAAACCAGGATGTGATGAGAAAACCTGACAGTGCGGTTTCTCTGTCCTGAAGCATATTAGATCATATTGAGCAGATGTGCAGCTGTGGAAAAAAATATTAACGAGGTCATGAGTAATGACACAGGTTAACTAGCTGCTGCACCCCACCCTACAAAGGCTAACAGTGGTCACTTAAAAGGATTTGTGAAATGTAGTGAGATATTGATCTGGTCAGCATTTCTACATGTATTTTAATTTAAAATCCATATCAAAGAATTAAAACATGAATGGCATTCGATTTCTTCCATTGGTATTTTTGGGTATTTTAATTGATGTATCTGCAGTCCAGTCACCAAGAAGTTCTAAACTCAGTCTGAAAGGCTTTTCATGGCGCTGTTGTGAGTTTTGATAGACTCTGGGATCTATGGAGGATTTGGAGGTAGAGCTTGTGTCGATCCCAGTTCCTGTGTCCAGTGATGCATGGTGAAGGCAGCTGACCCCAGGTGCCCTGCAGGTGTGCCGGGGACGAGTTGACTAGAATGTGGCCTCACACTGAGAGATTCCCATCAGCCCAGCATTCCTGAGATGGGGAGGAGACAAAGGGGCTCTTCTGTGATGGCAGAGCTCGACAAAGCCCCCAACTCACCTTGACTGACTGTAGATTATTGGTCTGCATGCAGGAAGATGCGTCTCCAAATGTTTCCAAAACAGATCAAGTGGAAACAGGTGTCGGTTTTCAGTGTTTAAACAGTGCAGTGTGTCATCTGTATGAGTGTAGCTATCTTTTGCTGTTCTGTCCGAATGGATTTGCTGTTTTGGCCAGGGAAGTTACTGCGCAAGAGAAAATGATTATATCTAGGTGAAGAAACCTCAAACAAAAAAATGAAAGGCATAGTTCACCAAACAATTAAAATTCTGTCATCATTTACATACTCTCAAGTTGTTCCAAATCTGTGAGTTTCTTTCTTCTGCTGAACACAAAAAAAAAAGATTTTTGAAAGATTTTTCTCTTTTTGTATGGAAAGAAAATACTGTGGAAGTCAATGGGGAGCAGCAACTGTTACCCACATTCTTCAAAATATCTTCTATTTTTGGGTGAACTATCCCGTTAAGAAACAATTTAAGGAAGTTCTTATGGTCAAATTATGAGGAGTTTATAAGAATGCCAAGTGCAATTATTATGAATTCACAAATGTTCTCTTCAAATCTTACTAATAACTAGTGCTGTCAAGCGATTAATCGCGATTAATCGCATCCAAAATAAAAG
>NW_015552562.1:1698943-1712687 GCF_001515605.1 Sinocyclocheilus anshuiensis
ATACACGTAAATACATGTAAATATTTTCAAAATATATACTGTATGTGTGTGCTTTTATATATACATAATAAATGTGCACAGTACACAAACATATATTGTGTAAACAAAAACTTTTATTTTTGATGCGATTAATCGCGAATAATCGTTTGACAGCACTACTAATAACTGTACATTTTTTGTTAGTTTTTGAGTGTAAAGTGTTATCAAAATTAGGAGAAGGTATTTACAGGTAACCATTTTGCTAACTTGTTTTGGACATTAGAAAATAAAAATGTTTTCTAGTATTATAAGACTAAAGTATTATAACAATCCCACTAAATTAATTAAACTGAGATTTTAGACCAGTGTATGTATGGCTGTCCTAATTGTAAGATGTTTATTTATTTCTATATATATATATATATATTTTTTTTTTTCTTCAGAACAACATAAGTAAAAAAGATAAGGATATTCTTAGTTATTTTTATATGTACACTACTGTGCAAAAGCCTTTTCACCAACAAAAAAATGGTTTTAAGTCATTTATTTCTATCTTTTGCTGTATTGTGTGAGTGTGAAATATCAGTTTACATTCCCAAACATTTATTTTGCCATTAACTGTAATAATCCAGTGAGATTTTTGTCTGAGTGCTCCACACAGAGATCTGATCTGATCATCATCAGTCTGTCTGGAATGACATGAAGAAACAGAAGAAACTGAGACAGACCCAATCCAGAAGAACTGTGCCAACGTCTCCAAGATGCTTCAAGAAACCTACCTGCAAAGAAAAAAATGGTAGTAAGGAAGATTTTTATTTTAAAGAATGTTTGGTGAATCTGACCTCTGATAATAAGGTCAGTAGGTCAAGAAGGGAACCCAGTTGATTTATGTATTGGTCTGTCCAGGTGTCCTCTTGTGCCTCTTGTGAATTATAGACTGCAATGTTTCCAAAGAGAACATTTTCCCTCAAGAACATTCACTTTTTGAGACATATTAGATTAACTGCCACAATATCTCTGGCGTCGGATTAGCCTGTGACCTAATCTTCCACAGCCATTATTCACTTCCTCTGCCCAGTTCCCTCAGAGGTCAGAAGTCTTCAGTCCAGGGTTTTGCTTGTCCATAAGTGACGGCATCGTAAAGAAACAGAACAAACTGAGACAGACCCAATCCAGAAGAACTGTGCCAACGTCTCCAAGATGCTTCAAGAAACCTACCTGCAAAGAAAAAAATGGTAGTAAGGAAGATTTTTATTTTAAAGAATGTTTGGTGAATCTGACCTCTGATAATAAGGTCAGTAGGTCAAGAAGGGAACCCAGTTGATTTATGTATTGGTCTGTCCAGGTGTCCTCTTGTGCCTCTTGTGAATTATAGACTGCAATGTTTCCAAAGAGAACATTTTCCCTCAAGAACATTCACTTTTTGAGACATATTAGATTAACTGCCACAATATCTCTGGCGTCGGATTAGCCTGTGACCTAATCTTCCACAGCCATTATTCACTTCCTCTGCCCAGTTCCCTCAGAGGTCAGAAGTCTTCAGTCCAGGGTTTTGCTTGTCCATAAGTGACGGCATCGTAAAACCGCACGTCTAATTCACTTAAAGTTTATTCTATCAAACCGATGTATTAATAACAGAACAGAAATGATTGGTTCTTGCTTTCAGAATGCAGGTCACGTCTGTGCTTGACTGTTTCGATTTCGAACAGTTTGACGTCAAGTTGAACCGCACTGTCCCACATCTCTTTGTCTTGTACTTAAGCGCTGATGTATTGAAGGAAGGCTTGTTAAAATGAGCCCCGAGCAGTTCGATTACCTGCTGTGACACCAAAAACACCTCACCTCCAACAACAGAAGAGCTCAAAGGAATGCCGGCAATGTGGGTTATGCCGCGCTTTACGGACTTTCTGCCTCAATTCCCCATTGTTGTGGAAAAAGCTGTGATGTAGTTGAAAGGAACGAAAACAGCCACACATTCATTAAGTTAATGAATAAACCATCCCATATTTGTGAAACACTTTCACGATCATGAAGGCGACCATAAATAATAAATAGACCTCACTCGGTCTCTCAAAGCAGATGTGGCGTCGTAAAACTGACAGTTGGACTGTGTAAAAAAACATTTTTTCCTCCAGCGAGGGAGGCTGACAGTCACTCACGAGAAACCTCAGCATTGCATCGCCAGATCCGCTTGTTTTGGTGCAAATCTAAACATTTAACAGTGAGAATGTATTTGTGCATGGCATGTAAGAGATATAACCGCATGATGTACATACCGCTTATTTCTCCGAGGAATTCATTTAAATAATAGCTTTGGGCAAAAACAAACAGGATGGTGCAGAGATGGGCCCCCTGTTGACTGCGGAGATGGGCGGCTCTGCAAAGACACAAATATTTTCGCCGATGGTTTATTTTCCTGTGAGAAAACAAACACTTTGTGGTGTTGCTATGGTGAATGGTCCTGGGTAAAGAGCACTGGCAGTCGAAGGAATTGGGAGAAAACCGCTATGAGAGTTTTTCATTACTTCAGGGGTGGGAGGACGAGCATGAGACTCTGGCTTGAACGGATCACCACGTCAGCGTTTTTTGAATGCTGATGGGCAACAGAAACCCATTAATGTGTTGTAGAATTTTGTATCTATACGGATTATTTTCTTCTTTTTATACCTAATTTATATCTACATTTCACTGGGATTTGACCTTGCTCAAGGGCATAATAGTGATACAGTTTGATGTGATATCTGAACCTGCTGTCCAGTTTTCTCTTATAATAATAATAATAATAATACATTTATTTGTTTATTTATTTATTTACACTGGGATTTCATCTTGCTCAAGGTCACAATAGTGATACGGTTTGAACCTGAAGCCTCTTGGCCAGTTTTCTATAATAATAATAATATTTATTTATTTACTTACTTACTGAAGTTTCACATTGATCAAGGGCACAATATAGTCATACTTCTGAAGCTGTAAACTTTTGTCCAGTTGAAAGAAAGTAAGAAATGCTGTTATTTATTCACTGAGATTTCACCTTGCTCAAGGGCACAATATTGATATTTGAACCTTTATCTTTTTGTCCAGTGTCCTATAAATAATAATAATAGTTGTTGTTGTTGTTGTTATTGTTATTATTATTAGTAGTAGTAGTATTTAACTGGTCTGCTACATTCCAAGTGTTTTGAAGTTATGCAAAAGATTTGTGTGGGGAACAAACAAAAATGTATATTGTTAATTAGTGATAATCTTTCCCTTGCTGAAATCTCATTCACGTTTGGATGATATACAGATTTTAATCAGCGTATAGATTTAGAATGAGTGTTTCTGGTTGAACTGTCCCTTTAACTTTCAGCAAACATCAGGTGTCACGATGTATGCCAGAATATTGTCAACCAGCCTCGTTGTCTAGCAGTGACTATTATATTTATTTTCTTGGCTATTCTCAGATTCAGCACATTCATTTTCTTCTGTGGTGGTGAGATAGCAGTCGAGTGTCTGTGCTGGAAGAGTTTTCTGCTCTCTTGATGGATGAGACTAGATGCACAGATGTAACTCCTTTGCAGAAGTATGCTGGGCCATAGTCAAGTGGTCACATTTACTCCCAATCTGGAGAGTGAGTCACATCAAAACATCGATTCCAAATGCGCTTCCCTATTTCAGGACACTAAACTGAGTTTCAAGGTTTTTTACGGTCTCTTTCACAAACACAGATGTGTATTCACATTGTCTGTCTCAACAGATTGTCTTTTTCACTGGCTCGGCGTGTTTCCACAGCACTTTGGTCTTGGAGAGACACGCTACAAATACATCAGAACTCTAAATCAGAGAGATGTGATAATATCTCCATCTGGAATAAATAAGTGATAAATAGATGTGATAAATGCTTGATTTGTCCGGGATAACCTTTAAAGGGAGCCAATGCGATGAGACAAATAGTAAAGAACTTCCTCTTGTTATTCTTCTGGAAGTTTGGTTTTGGGAGATGTTGAATTCCTGCTGTTGATCAGGGATAGCGGTCAATCATTAGCCAGCTGTATTATCTTCGGCTTTATTAAGGACATAAAGCATGTATGTGAGCGTCAGTCTTTTGAACTTCACAATAGAGTGCAGATGTTCCACAGATCTGTATGAATCGGCTGATATCTTCAGAGATGAGATCAACAGTTCTCGTAGGGATGCTGTAAAAGCCTTGAGTGTAAAACTTGGCTGATGAGAAAGCCTTTCTCATATCCAGCTTGCTTTATTACCAGTAAAAGACAGCTGATACACTCATAATAGAATGCAGAGGTTGCGTAGTTTGACAACAATACATGTCTTTAAACATTTAGTAAAGCTTTTTGATGGAATTATGTCTCCCGGGCTCATGCTGCATGGTTTTGTGTAATCTAGTAATCAAGTTTTGCTGTGATCTCCGGAGGCTTTGTGTGGAGGATTGGCAGGATTGTTCTTTGTTTAGGTGCAAGCATGCATACACTAGATACTTTCTCATTGACACCGGCCTGTTCATTTCTTTCTCACACTCATTACATTGACAGATGGACCACCTTGATTCAGGGTCAGGAATGATGACCATTTTTAAGATACTAAATACCTCTGGCAAATAAAATGGCAAAAAAAGATTGCATACATTTAATGCACAAGCTTACGTTTTTATAACACACATTTGAAGAATGTGTTATAATATATGAGATATGAGTATGAATTTCGTTTAATTAATGATGCAGTTTGTAAGTGGATAAATATCACATAAAATTTCAAGAATATGACTAGGTCAAAATCAAACTCAAATTAAAGGAGAGAAATTGGAAATGTTATACCTATATTTCTAAAACAAAAAGAAAGGTTATGTCCATTTTCCACCCACCCCCAATTTCGCAGTCTTAATACCATTATGATTTTTATGTATTATGACATTTTTTAATAAGAAATTCACACCCCCCCTTCACCCTAATACAAAATATATATTTGTTGTTGTTAATTTTTATTTTTTTTATTTTATTTTATTTTATTTTTTTATTTTATTTTATTTTTCCAGACACATTTTCATGAGATTCATTAAATTATCAGACTTGAATCAGTTCACTATGATCTGACATTTATTTTGGAGTTTCCTTTTGTTTCTCTAGCAGGTTCGTATCTGTGTTTGAGCACCCAGCATGACTTCAGACTATAAGCAGAGATAAATTGGTTTCTCTGTTTTTATACCATGAGTAAATCAGCTCCTTGGCTTAATGAGAACTGCTGAAGCTGACACTTGACTGATGCAGGGAGATAATAGAGCAGGAGGAGCTTTGAAGCTGTGCTGACGGCTGCCTGATGAACGTCTGTGAGTCAGCCAGGCGACCTTTGACCTCTCAGCCCAAACGCAGGCATAGCTGAGCATCACCGGGTGACCTGTCACTAGCGACTCCCTCTGGTATTTGCACCCATGAGAACAAACATAGCTGGACGCCGCTAATGGTCTGTTTTTGGTGCTTCTCTAGAATAGTTTATTCTGATTGGTCAAATATTTTGTATAATGGCCTCTAAACTATATAATATATCAATGAAAAAAGAGGTATATAGTGCCCTATAAATCAGTTTTATTTTTTTTTCCAAATTAATTTTTTCCTAATTCCGTTTTTTTCCATATGAATTGTCTGCATTCCATTTTTTCCGTTTTCTTTTTTCTAGACTCTGTTTTAATGGTTATATTTTAATTTATTAATCAAAACGTATGTCTAATAAATTGAAATCATGGAACTTACACATTTTAACAGCGATTTATTAAAACTTAAGGCCCTATGAAATACGCCCCCCCCCCCCACAAATTTAGTTTTATTTTTTCCAAATACAGTTTTCTCTATTCATTTTCTGAATTCCATTTTAATGGTTTCATTACATTTTAATAATCTAAAGCATATCTAAATAATTGATTTTATAAAAAAATTAACTTTTTTTCTTTTTCAGAAATACTGTGTTGTGTATTTAAAATTTTCTGGTATATAAATTCTGGAAAATACTTTTTTCTGGATAACATTCCTTAAAAATAATGTTTTAATAATATTTGTTTAAGTAGTAGTAGTACTATCATATTTAGTAATATATCTCTGTCACAGTTTCTTCAAGTTAAACCAAACTTTTATTTTGACCAGTTAATTTCTCTGTTTATATGATATGACGATAGTTTTCTGAAAAGAAACAGTAAAATGCTCATGAAGTGACTCTCAGGGCAGTTCTAGAGATTATGTTTATGTGTTCATGTACACATATATTGAGGCAGCAGAGGCTGAAAACACCACGAGCATTGCACGCTTCAGTATGTGTGTAGTAAATGAAACTGCGACGTCTGCGCCATTCATTCACACAGAGACATGCAGAACATGCAGGATTCATATTTAAATTGTATTTTTGCGGTTTAATATTCACAGACACTACTTGATTTAAGTCTACTGACCTACTTTTTTTTCTTTATTTTAATTTTCTTGAAACAACACACAATGTCACAAAAATAGCTACTATACAGGAAAAATATGACTTTGTAAGATCAGTTTTTTTGCAAGTAACATGCAGGCATTTTCTGCACCTAGAAGTCCAATACCAGGCTCAGGCTCCAAGTCGACAGAATACACTTCAGAAAAATATTTAAATATACATTTCCAAAATGGCTATACCCATGTTTCCATTGAAAAAATATCTTATCATGTAACCCCGGAGGAAAAGCATGATTATTACAGATTGGGGTATTCAGATATAAATCTGGAATTTTCAAATATACCTTGATTTGTTTCCATACTTTAACTAGGTTTGAAATGACTATATTACCATTGATATTTTTGACTTCATTTTTGATGGGACTGTTAAGTAGAGCTGTTCATGAAGTCTTATAACAAGAAGCTTCTTCAATTGCTAACCATTCTGGCTTGTCACCTAACTCCTCTGAACCAATCTTCCTCCACCACGCTAAAGTATTTAAGTTAGCTGCCCAATAATAATATTTAAAATTGGGAAGCCCAAACCCTCCATGATCTTTAGATTTGTTTAGATGTTTCTTGTTAATCCTAGCTGCTTGTTGTCCCAAATGAAGCGGCTTATAATAGATTCTAGTTGTTTAAAATAATTAAGGGGAATAAAGAAATGAATAGATTGAAATACATGCAAAAATCTTGGAAGTGCCACCATTTTTATAGCGTTAATCTTGCCTACCATAGACATAGGGAGTGTCTTCCAAAAAATGGTATCATCTTTCTATTTCAATTCAATCAATTTTCTTTTTCCGATTCAATTTTAATAACATTTCAGGTTTTTTGGTGATTTTTACCTACACTCTAAAAAATGCTGGGTTGTTTCAACCCAACGTTGGGTCAAATATGGACTAACCCAATTGTTGGGTTAAATTTTTGAATTAAAGTTTTAACCCAAAAGTTGGGTTAGTCCATATTTGACCCAAAGTTGGGTTGAAACAACCCAGCATTTTTTAGAGTGTACTGACCTACTCTTGATTTATTCATCCAAAATTTGTCAAATTCCATGACATTCTGTATTATACAGTAAATTCCATTTTTATGACTGGATTCCGTCCGTATTTTCCGCATCGCAGAAATCACAGGGTCCTAAGTATATTTCTGCTATAGCTTGTTTGGTGTGACAAAAATGCCATTTAAAAAAGTATCAGCTGGGGCTCTGTAGCAAACTGCTTATATGGCTGTTTTAGCTTTAGCATTGCAGCTTTGCAGGCTGATGAATTGAGCGCACTCTGTCATCTGCCTCTGCCGCTCATGTGCAGGCAGACAGATTATGAGATGTGTTGAAATTGTTTGACATTGCGGTGACACATACAGCTTAGATAGTTTGTGGATTCCGCCACATAGCAGCTGCCGACTGGCTGACAGTTAACAGCCACATCCCATCAGCGACCTCGGTTACATCCCGTTCCCCTATTTTGCCTCTGGAACAGCAATTTACTTCCCATGTCCCATGTTTCTGCTGCTTGCTTCTCCAGGTGACCACCTCTTAGATGTTTTGGAGCCAGCTCGATTACAGCAACAGAGGTGCTGTCTGTCTCCGTGTGTCAGTGCACCTCAGAGACCTGCTGATCACCCGTTTTTGACAAGCAAACACGCTTTTAATGACGGCTTGCTTTAAATAATTAGCTTTCCAGATGCAGGGGAACGGGAAGTGCTTTTTTTAAGCCCGTCTTCCCCGTGTCGCCCCACACGCCACAGCTTGGTGAACCCATCAAAACACAGTCTAAAGAGAATCAACCGGAATCATCCTGTGTGGCTACATCCCCCTCTTAATTAGAATTTTAATGACCTTAATCAGTTGTTCTTGGAAGTATGTGATTCCCTTACTCTTCCCGGCTCCCATTAAATCCCTCCTAATCACTCCGGCCCAGCCTGTACATGGATAATGCTTCCTGCATCTTTTATCTCTTAATAAGGAGATAAGACATGGAAATTGATTCATCTCCTTTCACTGTGTGGAGTATTAAACAGATTATTATTGTTGTGATAATTACTTGGCTATGCCACTTGCCACTTTTATTCTGCATGGTGAGTGGGTTTTTAATAGATCAGTACCCGCTTTTTACCCCGGCCAGGCTTTAATGAGACTGAGACAAATCCCGAGAGTAATTTAATAAAAGATACTAGCAAATTTAATTGCCAGGTGTTTCCACAAGCAGCTCTTTCTTTTGCATTTTATCTGTAATTAAACATATTGATTTTTCAAGAGGACTTTTCATAGGAAAAAGCAAAAACGCTCCAAATTCCGTTTCCACTTTTTCTATGCGGCACATACCATGGAAATTATACTGTAAAAATGAACTAAATCTGTGACCTATTTTGACACATAAACTATGGTTGCTCAATTATGTGGTGTTTATTTCCATTCCTGTAAACATGTCAGGTGTTTTTATTGTTTTGTTTTTTCAGTTGGATCTTTCCCACAAACCAGATTGAACATATTTGTGTGTCAGTCTGTATGTTGTACAGTATGTATCAAATGGAGACAGCGTCTACCTTACCCAAAGTCCTGAAATCCCCTTTCAGCACAGCGAGCATGTGGCTGAATGTTTATTTCGCAGACGTTGTGTGTGCGAGCAGGCGATGTCGAGTCCTAAACACCTTGTCCAGAAGCTCCAGGCATCACTCACGTCGCAGCAGCTGCCGCTTGTTCACACCGTGTTGCGGCTGAGTGTCTGACCTCCCTAAATCCTGCCCACGACGCCACATCTGAACAGCGGTCAGAAGAGAACTGGGATAAACCTCCAAGAGCGGCTGATTTGTTAGGTGTGAGAGTAAAGACAGAGACAGTCCATTTCCGCAAGCAATACAGAGCCCCATTCTCCATTCTCACAGCACGACTGGCCAGAAACGGCGCTCGCCTGAATGGCCCTCCGGTAAGCCTAGCGGGACCACTCTCTGTAAAATGGATATGTAATTAAAAATTTTCAACGGATGGTTCCATTTTTCTTTATTTCAATTTTTTTTCCCGCTCCTTTGGGCTCTGTGTGTTTTGTGAGGTTTTCTCTGGTATGCTGGCATTAGTCACTCTTCCAGGTCTGTTGCAAAACATGCCAGGTTCGTGATGAAATATTTGTGTTGGGACTTTTTTTTAATGTTGAAATGCTCTTGAGTGTGTATCAATGAATGAGAAACATATGGCCCCTAAAATGTAGTCGAAAACAAATGTTCGCTTTCAGCTGTCACTGGGTACCTACTTTTATGGGGTAATAATTTACGAAATAATGGGAGCTGGGTGCTAATATCTGGCATTTCTTACTAAAATAACTCACTATAGCACCTGAGGCATCAGCAATGGAATTTAGGTGAAGTAGAGGACCACCCAAAGCTAGCGCCCCACCTGTATTAAGGTACTTGCGCTGGCCAGATTGTAGTGTACAGATCAGAGCCACTTTGTCTTGTCAAACACCTCCTTTGACCCCCGTTTAATCGATCCGGACACAAACCCCACCATATTTCCTGCAATCCCATGCCACCTAATTCCATCCAGACAGGCTTGACTGAACGTGCCAAAGCGAGACTCCCACAAACGGAGACTGGCGTTGATTGCTTGAAAGTGCTGTTGACCCTTGACCTCGAGGGTGAAGGTTTTAGATGCTCTTCCAGGAGGCATCTCATTCCCAGATCGGATAGATGAGTCACTTGTCAGCGTAGACGGGTCAGGCCTGAGCGCTCAGGGTTAAGGAAACTCACAGCTGCTCTCCTGTGGCCTTTGATCTGAATGTGTTGTGTTAAAAGCAGGGCCTCGTCCGGGCTCCTCACTTATTCACACAACAGTAGGAAGGGATGGTACACGTTGAATTTTATTTGCTTTTTATAAGCGCCTGTTTCGGTGTTGCCTCTGAGTCTGGTTGACGACGTATCAAAGAAGAACAAAAATGTGAAAAATATGAGTGATGTTTATGACACTTTTTGCAGTTGACGCATATGGTGGTGTTTACAGCCTGCATCTGTGAGGCGGACATCAAAAGAATGAGTATTACTTTTACGATTTTGGATTTGCCATAAAAGAGCTATTCTTCCAAGCAGCTTGATTATCGAAGAAGACGCCAACTGTAGATTAGATATTCTCATCTGTTTTTTCATCTTAAATTCATTAATTTTGAGTTTCTGAATTCCAGAGTTTATCCAGAAGAAAGGTCTTAATGCTTAACCAAACGCTTAGGTGTTGATTTTATTGGAAACAGCTGCATTTTACAGTACGTGTTGAAAGAAACCATACATACTATTTCTTTAGTGGTTGTGAAATTCTACTAGATGTATATTTGAAGTGAATTGCAGTTGAAATATTTGTCCTGCAGGATCTTCGCTCCCTTAAGTATTATACTTAAACATTCATCAGAACCTACGTGTCAATTGTCCTTTCCTCACTCAGAGCACTCAACTGTTGTGTTTCACAGGAGCCCATGGATTATCATGAGTATATTATGAGTGCGGATAGCTTTAGAGCACGAGGAGCTCTTTGTTACCCCTTAATAGAAAACTTTAAGGCGCTTAACATATATGGTGAGTAACATGTTCTTGGGAACTCTGCCTAAAACAACACATTCCCAAACTATGTGGTGCCCCAAGGGTCACGTTAAAGGGACTGTGATGAAGATGGTAAACTAACGCCTTCATTCACAGCTTTGTTCCTTCTCACCCTGTAGTACGATGAGCAGTTACATTGCCTTCCACTAACTTTATCATTTATTATCCTAACCCTCAGGAAGAGGGTTTTCACATGCTGTTTCACAGGGGCCCTACTCACTGATGTTCAATTCACTTGACAAAATGTAATTGGTTATAATCAAGACTTCCAAATTAAGTGATGCAGTAAATGTCTCAATTGTTCAGTAAATGTTCAATTGATACTTCTGTAACTGTCTGCTACACTGGCTACTGTACACTCCTATCTTACTGTTCCAGTGCCCAGAGTGAGAAACTGAGAGCTCTGATCCTGCCTCATGATTAATTGAGAGAGCTTGGAGGTTTGCTGGCCCTGTCACTTCTGATAACTCAAGCTGGCCAATCCCAGACTCTGCAGCCCTGCCCATCTCTCTTTCTCCACCTCAGGGGGTGTTCTTTGGTGTAGGCACACTCAATAGGACCAATATATGGTCTTCGACAGCTGGGGTCCAGATGTTCCCTAGCTAAATGCGTATGACAGGTCCTATCAGTCCTGTTTTTGATGCATCCTGCATCTCTCCGTACCCCTTTAACCTTTCCTGTGGGTACCTTGATTCAAGGCCAATGAACTCTATTTTCGTTTGTTGCACTTAAAAAGCAATCAAGCCCTGATTTATCCACCTTCATGCTGAATTGCTCCAAATTACTTTGTAGGTAAACAGGTCTCGTTGAATTGGACTGCCGCTTCCTACCCAGATCCTCCCTTTCTGATTCTGCGATGCTCATCAGAGGTAGCCTGCCGTGGATAATGCACGGCGATCGTTTCAAAATGACTGGAACTAATGCAGGCCAGGTTGATCAGCAATCCATTTCTTGACTAAAAGATACGTACTTTAAGAACCACCAGAAAGTGATGTGTTTTTCTTGCTGCTTTATTTCAGACTTAAAAGAAATTATCCAGATATTTCAAGGGGGTATTGAAAAGCAAAGCATTCATGCATTTTGATTGAGCAGGTGGTTCTCATTTCTTGTACAATACAGAACATCTGTGGGTTAGGTTGAAGCACATTCGAACACCGCCTAAACTAATCCTCCACCAGCCCTCCATCCCTCCCACCAAGACCACCACCCTTTCGTTTAATCTCTTGTACATCATCATGATTAAACAATGGCATATGATGCATAGAATTAAAGATAACAGATTTTGGACACACTGAGGTCTTGTGGAAACATTGAGCAGTTTAGAAACAATGACGTTGCTCATTATGGACCTCTCAGTGGAAAAGCGCTACAAAGACTTTGATATGATAGGGTGGAGGCCCAGATCTGTTTCCTTTGTAGGATTTGTTATTTTGCAGTGCCCTCTCACATTTTAATGAAGCTTTTCAATGTGTTGCAAAGAATTAAATCTTGCTTTGGCGGTCTGTCCGACTACGTCCATTCGGGATTAGAAATAGTGTAGTGCTAGATATCCGAAGGAGAGGGGAAAAAAACTCATTGCATTTCATTCAGTTTAGGGTCGCAATAGTTCAAAGCGCTGTACTGAGTGGTGGGTTTATAGATTTGCATATTCCCCCAAATGCCTTAATTTATCCCTTCTTGAAATCCTTTTTTATGGTTTTGATGTAAACCTCACCATTCACCAATCTTAATTGCTTTCCTTCATTGTTATTCGTTTCAAATCCCACCACTGGCCTTCTCATTCACAGTCATTCCTGATTGGCTTGTTCATCTCACTGTAAGAAGGATCAAAGATGAAGGTTTGAGAGTGACACCGGTTCTCTGCTTTCTCTTGGTAAAGTGTAACTGATGAATTCATCAACATCCATCACATGCATAGGGTACCTACCCCTCCCAACCCGCCTGCTGTGAGACGGAGTGCTGGATTACTAAATATTAACACGTCACCACGTCTAAGTTATTCTTTTGATGGTGATTAGGAGCAGGTGTCGGGGAGCAGCTTGACAAAACAGAGAGCCCAACGCTGTAGCTCTGAGTACATGATGGAAGCCTGTTAAAGTGATTTATGGGCTGGAGACCCCTATGTTTGCACAATACACACGTGCCTTACCGGATAATCTATATCAAAGCTGAATGGAGCCAAAGACATGACAAGGGCATGAGTGTATCGGAATAACAGGTCCTGCTATTTAAAGTACAACTTGATTAGAATCTGGGTGGGTTGAACTTTGCAAGCCTACAAAACACAGCCTTGATAATGGTAGACTGCTTAGGAAGACGGGCCATTGAAACGCAGCAACCATGGGTTTAGGAGTTTTTCTGAGAGGTGATTACCAGTGGAGTTTAAAAGCTGGGGCTTATTTCATCAGTGAACAAACTACTCCCTGCCAACCTCTCTACCGCCCTTCTGAAAGCCCTGAATCTGATTTATTAATTGCTAGATAGGCCTTGTGCAAACATCGAGCGGCTCTGTGTAAACAGCTTTAAATTAATAACGGACTATGTTCATTCAAACCCTGCTGTTACAAGCCCCTCACCTCGCGTTGCGTTTCAGCTTCCTCTTGACTGGAGCACTAGATTGCCATTGCAAAACTCTGTCAGGACTGATTTACTGTTCTGGCGAAATTGCCCATATCCTG
Organism: Sinocyclocheilus anshuiensis; assembly: GCF_001515605.1. Classification (NCBI taxonomy): domain Eukaryota; kingdom Metazoa; phylum Chordata; class Actinopteri; order Cypriniformes; family Cyprinidae; genus Sinocyclocheilus; species Sinocyclocheilus anshuiensis. Next base: position 1,712,637 of record NW_015552562.1, read on the forward strand.
CTGTGTTTACAGCAGCCACTTGCATTGTAGGTGAGCGTCGTGCAACAAGCT
>NW_015552562.1:1712988-1721918 GCF_001515605.1 Sinocyclocheilus anshuiensis
GCGTCGTGCAACAAGCTGTGATATTCACGTCACGCAGATGTCAACAAAAGGAATTGTGTATCGATTCCATTGTGCAGTCCCATCATTTAAATTGAGCCCTGATGTTTTCTCAAAGGAAGTAAGCGAACACCGATGATTAAAGCGCTAGATCACACGTCGATCTCTCGAATTTGCCTGTCGCTTCCTGTTCGCCCAATGCCTAACTGTGGTTTCAAAGCCCAGAGGGCCACTCATCAAAACCAGTCTCCATCCACTGGCAATGTTTCCGGCAGCTGTCACAGGGGCTTTTCCAATTCTTCCTCTGTCACTTCCAGCTTTATGAAAACCTCCCGTTCTGGTCTGTAAGACAATCAGACAGCCGATCAGCGATTTGTTACTTCTGATGAGTTCCCCAGTGGTAGAACATTCCTAAACTTCAGTTCTCAAACACAAAGCAGGCTCTGAACCCTGATGCGAGAGCTCTAAACAAATGAAAAAAACATGAGGTCAGGATGATAAATAATGATTCCATGGGCTTGTGCTCATTAATTATCATTGAAGCAATATTATTGTGCTTGTTTGAGTAGTCGCTGAATACTTTTTGTTTAATTGGGTGGCAAGACTTGAGGTGTTGGCTCTGAATAATCGTGGGGTGTATTTAGACTTTGGCTGATGAACTGAAGGCACCTTTCTCTTATAAATGGATGTATTTACCTTTAGCACTGGCCTAATGAGCAGGAGGAGAGCCCAGAGATGTGCTGACGTCAGCTCTAATTCAAACAGCATGGAAGGAAGGGAAAGCAGCCACACGCTCCTGAAGGGAGTTCAGTGAAAGTCTCAACAGGAGTTCAGTTCAGCGTGAGGAGCAGGAAACTCGGGCAAGCTATGAAGTTGATTTGCACTCCACGGCTCAGATTTAACTAGAACTTTTACATCAATTGTGCATCTTCAGATAAATCCCCAGTTGCGCCATCAAAGGAATGATTTTGATGAAAAAAATCAATCTGGCGATCCACTTCTACCCCTTACTCAAAGACAAATAAGGTTTCTATGGAGTAAAGGCATGGAAATTTCCATTTGGGACAATTAGCTGTGCTAATGAGGCTCTCCATTTGTTTGCTACTATGTTTGCATAATTTACAGGTCATTAATACTGCACTATGTGCATCAGATTGTGCAGCAAATGTGGCTCTTTGATGTCAGCATCTTGATAAAGTCTTTGCCACTTGGCTTGTTTGGAATGGAAATTTCGAATTATCACGTTTCACACACTTGTTTTCCTGGCAGATGGTTGTAGTCACCATATTGTTTAGTTCACAGTTGCATACATCTTGCTCCATATCAACCAAACTGCATGCAAGCTAAATGAGCGTGATGCATTTGAGAGCGTGTAAATACAATATCCTCCATGTGGTTACTGATCCTAACCGCCTTGTTCTTTGAGTTAGTGGTCTCAGTGTGGAGTCTTAATTGCCAGACCGCTCTCAGTGCTGTATGCCAAAGAGACAGGCCTTTCCTGCCAGCTCATCACATCCTTCCGGCAATAAAAAGCATGGCATTGGAGGTTCCGCCAAACGTACGTGCATAGGAAAATATCCAGGAAGGAGAAGCAGAAGTCGTCAACTGATGTGATTCATGCGTTAGACCTCCATGTCTGCCTGCCTCTCCAGGCTCCAATTTGCTAAGAAACACTTCCGCTCTCCCTCACACTGAAATCAGACCAATCAAAGCTTGTTTTATAATCAAACTCCTTCAGATTGACAGGCTTTGCCTTGCAATGTTGTGCTCTGAAAGGACTAATGTATTCCTTTAATGAGCCTTGACTAGCGTGCTCCCGTACTCCCAGGTGCTTACAGAGCACTTCGCTTGGATTGGACAGCTTGTTTTGCTACTCAGTTTTCTGCCCCCTGGGGTGACTGCCACGAGCCGGGGAACGGTGCCAGACCTCCGCCAGGTAGTCCTCGGAGAGAAGAGATTGAGACTTGCCGTCTGAGCCTTGCTGATAAACAGGGGTTGGGGGAGGCTGGTGTAATCTCTGCACTTCTGTCAAATTTATAAAGATTACTTGAGTAAATCTAATCCAGGACCTCTGTGCCATTAGTGGAGACCAGGGAAAGGGGCCAAGGTACATACTACACCACAAGCTGTTGCTCTGTTGGCCACCCACTATCATGCCAAGGGCTCCTGCAGATAGCTTCATATAATCCAGTGCTTTAAAGACTACACAAATCCCTACAGCCTCATCCAATTCTTTTGGCTCAAAGCTCTTAAGGACCAACAGTCCACCATCTCTCAATTTAAGCATTTTCCCCATCCCCCTCCCTTTTGTGTTAAATAAGGCTTTTTTATTTTATTTTATTTAATTTTTATTATCAATATTATCAGAACTGTGGCTTGGTGGTTATTGCGTGTTTAAACTAGCATTTCAGTAGTTGTTGCCAATACCAGTTATATTTCACAATATTCAATACCATAAGAAGAAATACATTTTCTGTTGAGCACACCTTTTAATTTTTAAAGTGAAACATTAATGCTAATTAATAATTTTAATTAACTCTTTCCCTGTCAGCATTTTTTTTTAGTTCATTTTCACAAAATTTTCATGGCCCCCAGAATATTTTGTCGCATGAATATCTGAACATGCAATCAAAACATGCGATAAGAAAGAGCACACCCTCTGCTTTTAAACACACTACCTGTTCTATTCTGGCTTCATGCATTCTGTTTTTAGCAACACTTGAATGTGGGTAAGTTTCATTAAAAAAGCGACATTTTGAAGATAAAGCTGAGAAAATCTTTTTTTTTTTTGTCAAAGACTACATCTGGATCAGATTCAAAACAATGATCAAAACATAGATGGAGGAGATTGCTTTAGGCAGTTAGGCAGTTTTAATTTATATGCTATTTAAAATTTGATGATTGCGTTATTTTACACATGCATATATATGCATACTGCTTACATATGTGATCACTTGTTTCTGCTTCTTCTTTGCCTGTGTTTGATTCGGATGTTCAGTACTCTTGCAGCAGATGCGTAATAGCGCCTCCTACCGTATAACAGTGAAAACGCGGAAAGGTGGAAAATTCTGTCAATAGATAGGAAAGAGTTAATATAAAATATAATACATAAAATTACCAATAGTCTTCTTTCAGTATTATATTATATTATAGCCACTACTGGTACTGAAAGAAGATAGCTATTGCTACTTTTTCTTTTACAGTTTATTATTGACTCTTACTGAAGTACCAGCATTTTTGCTACTGTATCTATGAATAAAATAGGCGTAGAGGCCAATGTATATATATATGGGGTCAAATAAATAGCTGCTCCTGTAATTTAACAGTCTACTCTATCTTTTGTTTCATATTTTCCCCACAGCGTATTGAATGGCATTGAGAATTCCTGCATTTGACATCAACATTACCTCCCTACCTCCCATTCACCCCTCTCCTCACCTGCTAATCGGACCCCTTTCAGTCAGATGCGTGCCTCTGGGTCACTGCGTATTCAAATGTGCTGTCAGCATAAATCTTTCGGGAGCATGGGCACAGATGCCATTGAATTTCTATTCAGAGTGTTGATTGTGAGTGAGCCAAGTAGCCACGGGGGATGACTCGTAGATGCATGCATGCTTTCTCCCTGCCACCGTTCTGCCATCTTAGCGCCTGCAACATCCCATCCCATAATATCACCGTTTACATTTGGTGTGAAGCCAATCTGGTGATGTGCACACATGATATTTAGGTTCAACTCATTGCCTGATCTTGCAAACAGTTGATCTCTTTGAAAGATGGAGGCCTAGTAGTGTAAGACCAGATTGGGCAGCTTAATTGGCTTCCGGCAGCTTGATTACCTGTCGCATCTTAATTAACCTGCCTGCTGGACTGGGCAGATGTAATCGCTCACAGATGTTGCACGAGCCCCAGTTGACACCAAATACTGTCCCTTTCTCGAAAGGAGAACAAACATATGGTGAAGAGCTTCAATTATATGAAGATATACATTGTCAGTACAAGCCCTCTATTGACGATCAGCAGTGGAGCAGGGACTCATTTCAAGGCTATAAAAAGACGTAATTATCCAGGCATGATCCTGTTTCAGGGCTTTTGATGTTCTGGCAAGTCAAAAGATGGCTCTGACACATCAGAGGCCATGGAGGAGGTGTTGTCAGTGCCACAAAGCAACCATGTTGTTGATGTTATTGAAAACAAACTTGACTAAAACATGCAGTCTGAGTAAAAGCAGACAGGCTTTCCTGTGTTTCTTGGTGTTTGGGAGCTATAACTCACGCAGGACGTTTTGATGAGCCGAACATAAAGCAGAGTCCGGTGTTTGAGTCCTCGGTGTGGGATGCATTTTAATATGCTGTGGTGCCAAATTGCAAAGGATGAGCCATAGTGCCATGATTTATTTCGCCTTACACCCTGTCCAGTTCAAAGCTACCAGGTCCAAAAAATGGAGACGGTTATAAAACATATTTTACTATTGGGCATGGCTTTCCCATCATCCTCCAGGTTTTCCAATAATCTTACTGTCAGGTGCTTCTTTCCCATTAGGAGGCTGAAGCTTAACTTGTCTCAGCCAATTTATTAAGATCATACATGAATGAAAAGCAGTAGGAGCTCCTCCGAGAGCCTGTTAGCAAAGACCACTGCTCATGGTCCAGAGCTTTAGAGAAGTCCTTATGCTAAACCTCAGAAGAACCTGGCCAATTACAGTGGTCCCGTCCGGACATCAGGGGGTTGTACCTTTAGAACGTCGAAGTGTATTACCAGAACTATATCTGTGTTTCTTTGCCGTTTTTGAAGCTCGTCAGTCTTTAACTCCCAGAAGAAGCTGTAGTAGCCGACTGCTTTTCTCATATCAGGTTTTTCAGATTTTCCAGTCATTCTGCTCTCAGATTGGTCTTTTGTTCAGCGTTTGCACAGCAGTCTTCAATGACTCGTCTCTGGCAGAGCTCAAGAGCATATAATGGGGTTTTCCTAAACATAATGGAGCAAGATGATCTGTGCAAACTGTATTGTTTTGTTAGTTTATCAGTGTGGAATTACTTGTAAGTTTTGCAGTCCAGGGGATGAGGAGTCTGAAAAATGGAGGTGATTGGCAAATTGCTGATCTAGTGTGGCTAGGCTTGTTTCCTCTCATAAAGAGCAGTAATGGAAGTCATCCCTAGCCCTAGTGTTTAATTGGAAGATACCGAAGCATCCCGTTACACGGGATACACATAGAGTGCACAATTGCAAATCCTCCGTCTTATTGTAATCACTAATCTTTGGTTCTAATTTGGCAGCGGCAAGCTTAGTTAGGATAATTGTTGATGAATTGTTATTTTGCACAGAAAGCTGAACATAACCCCCAGCCACTTAGTCGTGCTAAAGGGGGATTTTGTAAACAATAGCTAAACAAAATAACACAATGTTTGAGAACTGAAGGAAGTTTGCTAAAATTTTCCCAGCAAAACATCTGTGTACAGCAGTGAGCGACTTGGAAATAGTATGTATGTGTAATTCAATAATATAATATTTGTTATTGTTGTTATGAGGGTCAATGACAAATAAAAGTGTCTATTATAAAAAAAAATCGAATGTCATTTTCAAGAGAAGATTGGATTTAATTATTCTAAAAATGTCATTTGGTCTAATAAGTAAAATGTAACGGCTTCCCTAACACCTTGACTAAATGTGTATGTTCACATCTATTTTTATATTTTTAAAATATTATAAATTGATGTTTTTAAATATATTTTTCAAGGTAACCCTTTTTAAAATATCAAATTCTCTGTTCATAAATAACATTTTGTCTTTGATTTGATGAATAAAAGTTTGTAGATTAATAATGAGTGAATTAGGTTTGTTAAAATATTTTTGACAAGAAATAAGCAACAGATCTTTTTTTTTTACTTTAAAAATAGAATTAAAAAATAATTTTGATATTTAGAATTTAAGATTAAGAAATGCATTCAAATTATTGCATATAAATTGGGTTTTAAATTCATTTTTAAAAAAGTATTAAAAGATCCAGATCTAGCAAGCAACTAAGTAAATAAATAGAAGTCATGCTTTTGACCCATGAATTTAATTAAATGCAAAAGGGAGGATGTGAGGAGCTTTCATGTTTTTCAAAGTGCATCACTTCCTGTCAGTTGACATCATTTCTTCACACTGCTCTTTCTGCGTCTCTCTCTGCGTGTGGGATGGGGTCCTGTGGGAAGGTGTTGGACAGGTCAAGATGAGAAGCTCCGTTGGGACACCAGCACTGATGAGAACCAGGTGGCTTCAGACAAACATTTTCATCCTGCATGTCAAGGCCACCAGGGCACTCACACACAGGGCACAGTGTGCACATCTGGGAAATAAACTAGAGCAGGATGGGGCATTTTAAGTGTGTCTTACTTCTACATGAAGAAACGAGATGTCCTAGATCTTAAGTAAATGTGCGTGTCAGGATATTTGTATTGTCAGTAGATCTCATTTCACATGAGCTGCATGAAACTTTAATGTCTGCTCAATGTCTAATCGTACGGGGTGCAGGGATTCTTGCCACATGAAACAATACTGAAATAACTGCATGGAAGCTCACATTGTTTTTGCTTTCTCCTTCTGAAGCCAAAAAAATAAATGTGCCTCTAAATCTGAGTAATATGGACCCCTAGAGCAGCAGTAAAGATGGAAAATAATGCTGTAGACTAATACCACAGCAGTTAATTAAGCAAATGTGCTTGTGCAATGCAGCCAAAGGCCTGCTGAAGCTACATGTTTAATGTTATACAGACCCAGCATGCCTCACAAAGCATGTTGAGAAAGGTTTGGTAATTGTTGAATACATCTTTGCAACATATTTGTGGCTCTCAAGCTGTCTTCTTTCTCCTTCTCATTCCTTTTATCCCCTCCCTCCGTCTACTTTTTTAAGCCACATTTCTTTCAAATGCATGGCAAATTACGTCTGGCTTGACATTGAAAACTGTCTCTCATGAATTTCATATTTTGTTGCAGATGTCTTTGCAAGTCCGACGATATATATATATTTTTTATTTTTTTTTATCTCTTTTTGTTATAAGGCTTCAATCATTCCTATCTAAGGACCTCTGAGAAAAGCATATCCTCAGAACCAGCGGGCCGGGGATACTGCAGCTTTCTGTCATGCCCTCAGAAGCACACCGTGGATCCCTTTTTTATATTAAATGTTTAAAGCAAGGCATGCTGATTGAATCAATATGAAATTGACCAGTCACAGATGGTGGAGCTGATATTAAACTGGGCAGAACCTCCCCTAATCCAGTATGTGTGTCCCTTTTCTTTTCCCTCGTGAGAGTATAAAAGTATCTCCACAGTAGATAAATCTGCAGCCAAAGGCAGGCCACTTTCTTCTTGTTCCTCATCACCAAAATATTGTTTGGCATTGCAAAGCCACTGTGCAAATTGGTCTGCATAAGGCGAAACAGTGCCATGCTGCAGATACAAGACATCTCAAATCAGCATGTTTAGGAGTGGTTCATTTGAATATTGCTTTAAGATTCCCTATTGCACACTATCAGTTTAAAATAGCAACTTTATTTCTTGAAATGGCACCTGTATGTCTATTAATTGTTACTTTATGTCTCACAATTGTGGCTTTATTTTCCTAATTTTCACTCAAAATGGCAATTTACTTATTTTTAAAGATTTTTTGACTGTACTAAAGCATAAAAGCACCATAATACATTTGCAGATATTCAGGAAACATGCTAAGTTCACATACCCGTTTCTCTGAAAATCAGTGCTACAGCCAGTTATTCTGCTTTGAAATGTTTGTTCCGTGTCGGAATGTGTGTTTTTGTTTTGGTCTGTGTGTCAGTTTACCCAGAAGTATTTTGACACCCCGGGTTGCCAGTTGGCGGAAAACACTGAGTATTGAAGCCATGGAAGCAAGCAAACGAACTAAGTCAGAGACTGCAGATTCTATCTGACCTAAAAAACCTTGGCATCCATCTAAAAAGCTCTGTGACCAGAGGAATATTAAAACTGATAAATCAACTTACGGTTTAAGGCTCGTCGTCTTCCATTGTCAGTTGCGCTCATTCCTGTTGCGTGTGTCCTCAATCTGGCAACCCACATGAGCATCAAGGCTGAATGGGAGGGGGTACCACCCTACCCCAAATCAGCCTTGTTGTTCAGAAATTAACAATTGTTCATTTAAAAAAAAAAAAAGTCTCGTCTCTTCAGATGTTGTGAACAATAGCCAGAAACCTCACCCTCCCTTTTTAATATCCTTTGTCATAAAGTGGCCATTTTCATGGGCTCAGAGTTCAACAGAACACATCACAGAAGGCTTTCAAAATCACACATAATAAAGATGCTGTGAGTTGAGATGCAGCGTTGCCCGAAGTGTTCGAAAAAGCTCTTTCCAGCCAGCCTGAACTGAACACAGTTTCAGATGACATCTGACAAGAGCAACGTTATTTTAGGCGTCTGAGCCTTTTCTGGCCTTTGGAGCCCCGCTGAGCTCAGACTATGGCATCCTGTCAAGCGTTAGTATTATCATCTGTTCTGAGCCACAATCAGCAGTGTTAGCTTTCACAGCGAGACTGATCCCATCACACACAGTGTCATGTAGAAACGTGGATGCATAGGACATACGGCTGGCAGATGTCTGGATTTCAATCAGGTGTTGGGTAGTAATGTGCAGAAATTAGGCTTAATACCCATGAACAGAATTTTACTGACAGACACTGTATAATGTGTAATTGAAGTCATGTGTTCAACAGAATTAGTTACATGCATCAAATATATAAGAAAGAGTAGGCATGTTTAATTTTTACTAGTCGTTCTTAGTTTTATTAATTAAGTAAAAGACTTAAAGTTAAGGGATTACTAATAGATACAAGATTGGATACTATATCAGTATTTTATTTATTTTATTTTATATATATATATATATATATATATATATATGAAGAGTTCAGATGCAAAAA
>NW_015552562.1:1722056-1722238 GCF_001515605.1 Sinocyclocheilus anshuiensis
ATTTTCATCTAAAATTAGCATTTTTATCAGGCTCCTATTTTTAGGTTCAGTAATTTTACCCTAATGGCAATGTATGGGTCCTTTTCTATGCAATAATATATACACATATATACATATACATTTAATTTTATAATGATAGAGGTGTGTATATATATATATATATATATATATATATAATTGTC
>NW_015552562.1:1722336-1749205 GCF_001515605.1 Sinocyclocheilus anshuiensis
AATGAAGGATAACAGAGTTCAGAGTCTCTCACACCCACTGTCTTGTGCGTCAGTCTAACCACAGTGGCTGGGAGCTTTCCTGTGCACTTCAAATGAGAATGTAGGAAAATAGTCACAGGATGTGTTTATGTGTGTTACGCCAAGCAGCTGTGCTATACACAAATATCACCTATGGAAATAAAGGAGACACAGCGGTTCATTTGGACAGGGAAGCTCTGCTATTTAGACTGTAACAGTCTACGGGTCATTTTTAGGGGCAAAGGAGTGTGGGTAGCCAAAATCTCTGAAAATGTTGAGAATTGGGTGTTAATATTTTTTTTAAATGTACATTTTGCTTCCTTTTAACCATTGGTGGAACCATATAAAATGTGATTAGCTCTTTTAACTTTTAGACAGGACTCCAGCTGCCACACTGAGCATTCAAATTTCTCCCAATCATTTTTATCTGAGTCTCCTTCCCTCGCAATATCTCTTTTACAGTTAATTTGTTCAAAGTATTTGAGATAGAGTTTAATAAAGCTTTGTTCCAGACACAGTTCGTTAGTATTCTAGCCCATTTGACTCTGCAGATAAATCGAGATCTCTGGATTTCATTACAGCTGTGCCATGGTATCCTTACCTGCAGGGTCTGATCTATGGAGAAGCGGGCCCCTCTGCCCAGATCTGACTCCATGCGTAACCATGGGTTCAGAGCTCCCATGTGTTTCTTTGTGGGTGTCTTTTTATTGCCCGAGGGATGCTTTTTGCTCATTGTAAGCCACTTTTGTTCAGTGAATCGGAGGAATTACGCAGAGCGCTCTGTCTTTTTGGTATTGTCCTTAGAGCCTCAATTCATTGGATGTGCTTGAGGGCCGTTAGCCAGTTTCTTTATGCCACGTCTAGACCCAGGGTCTGAGTTGGCGCATAACTACAAGTCTCGATCAGCTCTCGAGTTGTCAGGGGCCAGAGGTTACCCTGATTTCACACTCTCACACGGCTCACTAACTCTAGCTATTGATTCCCGGATGTCTGCGGGTCAGGATCACAGATAGCTTCACACCACACTAACCCCATCTTCCACCACTGTTAAGTCGAACCAGCTTTTACTGTCCATTAAGAGAGATTGAAGAAGTTAGGATAAGAGTTGGGAGCAGACTACGTGCCTATAGGCAGGAGACCAGGGCGCCACCATCTCCAACCGATGCAACCACAGAACAACCTTCCAGCTGTCTGGAATGTAAACACCTTGACTGGTTTTTGCTGGGGGAAACGGTGGCTAAAACCGAAAGCTGAAGCATCCCTTTGTATTCGGATTGTGCAGCCACTGATTTTGTTGTGTGAGGTGTTTTGTTTCAGTCCCAGGCACTGATTGCATCATTTGGAGCCGTTCCAGCTCCAATACTGCTCCAATACTGCCTTCCTTGCCTCAACCCTTTGCGTATCTTGAAAATGTTGTGGGTGAACCCTCACATTCTGCCACTTCTCTTTCCTCAACCTTTTAATGTGTCCAGAGAAAGACTAATGACCGGACCTTTATGTACAATCGCCATCATTTACCAAAGTCATATCCATTGTTGCTTTTGGCTTATTGCTCTCCACATTACACTGGGACTGCAGGGTCCCTGGGAAAGGCTAAATGACAGGAGCAGAAGCTCTGACTGGGGCTTCAGGTCCAAAGTCATATCCATTGGGGATGCTGCCTCGTGGAATGCTGTGCTATTCTTACTGGTGCCATCCATCAAACGGCTTGGCAGCTTTTGGCTTATTGCTCTCCACATTACACTGGGACTGCAGGGTCCCTGGGAAAGGCTAAATGACAGGAGCAGAAGCTCTGACTGGGGCTTCAGGTCTCAGTGCTCATGGGGAAGCCCTTGGAATGTGGGCTTTAATGGCTTAAGAGGCACTTCACCGAGGTCTGAAAGACTTTTGCTGAACAGGTTAAGTGGAAATGTTGCCACCAACCAGTACTAGGGCACCGCTAACACGTTCACTTGAGGTCTGTGTTTTACACACACACACACACATACACACACTCACACACACCAGAGCTCGTTAAAATGTTTGTCCGGAGCTCCTAGCAGGGGTGCTCTCCTCTGGCCACTGGCGCCGCAGCCACAAAAACCTCCTGCTTTTGCATTCAAGCGGCCCTGCGCCACAGCGTTGACCTGGTCGAGGTCACCGGTACATAAAGCCACCAGACTCCACAGTGAATTGTGGGCAGTGTTAATCTTTACCCAGCCTTTTGTTTTAGTCATAGTTTTTGTCTTTTCATATAAATACACTTTAAATTGTTTTTTAATTTTTAATGTTTCTTCGTGTTTATGTTTCTTTTGTTTGACATGCTGAATATGAAAATCCACATGTGTATCATTTTTGTGTACGAAAAGTGAGTCGTCTAAAACTTCAGAAGTGTATGTTGGATGATTTTTGTCTTTTATGACTGGAATGTTCCAGAAAGTACTAGAATATTACAGAATATTACAGAATGATACAGAAACTTCTAGAATGTTCCCATCCTTGCTAAAGCAAAATATCTTCTTAAAAAAAACCATGCAAGATTAGTACAAAAACTTCTCTGTACTAAATCAATGTTTCATTAATTAAGGATAGAAGTTCTAAAATTGACCTGGCCTAAATATTTACCAAAATGCAACATGATGATGATGATAACAATAATAATAATAATAATAGTAATTAGCACCACAGAATTACAGAAGAACCATAAAAAATTTAAGTGAAGCTAATTTTTGTTACATTGTGTTATTGAAATAATTTATATATTAATTTAAACATGTATTTACAGAGAACCGCACATGATATTTAAATAAAAATAGATATTGTACCCATGATAATTAATGACCATTACTTATTCATTTATGACCACATTTTATTAACATGTTCCATTATTATTGTTAAATCACGACTAAGTTATACTGATTTGTTCCCTCATTTTAATGTAAATAAATCATAGCCACAAGGGAACAAATTAGTACATGTTTGTACATTTTTACAAAAAGAGCATATTCACAATGTGTTGTAGACGTCCTGAAGACCTCACTTGCATTTGCCTCATTTTACACAAGTGTAGGTTGAAATATTACATTTATAGCATGAATGGCTCAACCCCTGACAATATTGACTTTGATTGTTTTTTTTTAAACAATCATATTCTTTCTAGATTTTTCTTATTCTAAAACATTATTGCATAAAGTGTTAGTATTTCCTACTCATAATATTTTCATCATTAGTATGTGATAATTAAAACCATTTAACTGGCATCATGATCCACTTTTTTTTGGATTAATGAGAGTATATTGTCATTTTTGTCAGTATATTGTCTGCCCATGGGCAGAGTCTCATATGCTGCCTTTTAGAAGACGCTATAAACCCTCAGCACCTGCACACTCCACCAAACTGCACCACCCACCTCTGGAAACCTGTTGCCCAGTGCCACGCTGCAGCCGTGCAGAACCGACTGGACTTCTGCAGCCCCCAGGCACAGCTGCAGTGGTGGAGTTCAACTAACAGGGCACAGATTGATTTATTTCGATTTCCAGTAAAAGCCTTTTGTGATGTTTTGCTTGGCACCCCCCAGCTCTCAGGTTTGTGTCCAGGCCTGATTACTCATCATCTGGAGCAGGGACAGACCTGTGGATGTCTTTTCTAGGAGAGGAGTGCGGACAGACTGACGGGGTGTGTGATTGATGGGGTGGAGAGAACTGGACAATGGAGGCGGTGGTGAGCTTGAGGTTTCATCTGTGGCTGGGAGGTGTTGAGAGACTCGGCAGTATAATGGCAGCGCCACGGGCGGCTGCTGACCCCCCACGCCCACAGCCAACCCGTATTTTTCTTAGCTTGTTCTGCTCCATAACATAATCACCCCACTGTCAGGGTCTGTAATTTGGCTAATGTGTAGCTCAAGGGCAGAGGTGACCTTGCAACAAAGAGGTTAAATCAGTTTGGGTGCAAAAGCATGTCTTCGGCGATATCGGTAGGGAAATTGTTGTATAAACAGTAGAAATTGTAGTACGTCGAAACGCTGGGTACTATGCATACTTTCGAAACACATACACACACATGAATGTGTCCACCTTAGAGCACAAATCATCCCAATCATTGGAGACCCACTGACTCTAATCTCGCTCCTAATGAGACAGGGCAGAATGGCTCAATTTTCCAATGGCCTGGAAAGCCTCCGAAAATGAGCCGAGTGTTTCCTTGGCACAGACTCTCATTATGTCTGCTCGGAGGGAGTGGAGAGAGAGCGAGAGGACAGTAATGTGAAAGAGCCACGCTGCCTTCCATGGACAGCCCAACATCGAGCCTGTTAGCATGCTGGTATTTTAATCACATCCTGTCATGCTTAATTTCTCCTTGAATATAATGTCCCCAACAAAAAAACAGACACACTTTCATAATTGATACGGCCGTAAGCATAAGGCGGCTATAATCAGCACATTGTCCACTTCAGCCATATTCAGACATGGCCTTATTAGTGCGGTCTGTGGCTATAGAGGAACATAAGGGCAGAGGGAAGTCTTTTCATCATAACCGGCCTAAACGAGCTGTCAAACATCCGGATGTTGCTTCTTAACGGAAGGAGCTCTGATTTGGAGAGCGGCGTCTAATAATGTTTGTATATTTTGGATTTTCATTTTAAGCCCAGTGAACTGCCGACTTCTAAACATTCGAAAATGCATCATTGTGTGTGTGGCAACTGGTTTGCATGGAGCACGAGTTGATTTAATGGTCTGGAGGTTGTTTAATAAACCTCAGCCTCATGCTGCCGAGTTTCTGCGGGACTGTTGCGCATTAGGCACAAAGGGAAAGCTTTGTTTTGCTATACCGCATGCTATAGGTCATGTTGTACAAAGCACAAGCAGACCTCCGTGAGAGTGACACGCAATGAATATCCATGAAGTGCGTGTGCTGATACTGAAATATCCTGTTTAAATAAGTATACATTACAGCATTACGTGCTAATCGCGCTAATCACATTCTGCAGATTCACAGTCCTGTGGCGGCATCTGAAGTGCTGCGTGAATGACAATGACTGAGATGGCTCCAGCCAGGACAGAAGCTTCTTTGGAGGCGATTCACTCTTTTGAGGAATTAGCAGTGTTAATCCTTTGGTCTGGCTAAATCTGCAGTCTCTGTGGCACCGCTAGGAGTCATTACACATGGTCTCCCGCCTTCCAACCGGAGCTTAGTTCTGTGAATTGATCAAGAGTCACCATTCACATCCACTAATACTCATTCTCACCTTTCTAAAAGAAAAACGGCAGCCCTAATGTTGTCTAAATGCATGTAGAATGGTAGCACTGTGGTTTTTGGGGTTGCAACGTGATAAATATCATAGTATATGAATTTAGTAATCATGCAGTAGCTTCAAATACTTCAGAATCTGGTACCACCACAGTAGCTTTGCCTTTTTGTAAGCATAATCTACATGCCAGTTTTTTTTTTTTTCACAAACCAGTCAAGCACAAAATGATTTCATTGATCATGTCAATCACAGTGCTGATTGCCTTCACAATGCTGAAACAATATTAACAACAGTAATAAACTATACTAACCTTTAAAGTTTAAACCTTACAAACCGTATTCAGTTGGTAATACATCCTCATAGACAGCATTACTGTTTGTCACGATTAGATCCATCCATGATTTTTCTGAAGTCTGAACTTTTGACTCCATGATGAAGTTGACCAATGAAATCAGCTTCAAGCTGGGCTTTGCACTTAACTGGTTTGGGGGGGAAATCGTGCATCTGCAAGACTTGTTTCTGGCATTAGAGCTGTGCTAGTATTGATATTTTGTTTGCCTGTGTTTAGTTGCTCATCTTGGTTGGTTCTTGGGTTTCAAACCAGCTATGGGCTAATGTGCAGTTTGTTATAACTTTTTTTCAGCATCTGATGAGAACCAAACTGCTTCATGGTTTTCAAAGAACTGAGTAAAATGAGCAGTGATAGTGGAGGGCGTTTTGAGAAGCCATTTTGTACATCTGTCTGTCAGATGGCTGTGAGCTATGAGAAAGTCTCCTCCATCTAGTTTCATCACATTGTGATTTAAAGGTGGACATTATTTACAGTGCAGACAGAGTCTCTTAGTCGACTCTCAGTGCATTAGCCCCGCTGATCCAAAGAGACTCGCTCAAACCTTGGTTTTACTTATGAAAATGCTTTAAATTTCTTATTGTATTATTGCTATAACAATTTAAGTGAACATTTAAAAAATGCACATGGATTTCAAAAGGTTTTAGTGTCCTAAAACTTTAAGCCCACATGTTCTCTGTCTTTTGCCCCACTGTAATACTGACACACACACTTACTGTACATAGACTTACAGTTCCCCTTGATGCAAAACCAATTAATTAATCACAATACCACTATTATAACAGCTGATGAAAGCTTATCATGCTGAAGTCCCATGGCACTTGTCATGTAGATGCTTTTGCAGCAGAAAAGATGTACGCTTCAGCAGCTCATCAATTCCGACATATCTAGAAATGTTATCATTCCGGTTTTATCAAACATCCTTAAGTCTTGTGAGGACGTTTGAGATTTCCCTTCATCCTCAGAGCAGAAAAGAATTCCCAGTTTTATCCTCTCGGATATCCAAGATAGCCTTCAGAAATGATTGAAAATAAATTGAGGGTTTATGGGTATTTTTAGGATATGGAGCTCATCAGAAGGCCGGAAGAAGTGCACCCTGCTGGGTTTGCATAAGGGAAGGAGTTGCTTAAAACTAAGCAGATGCCCGAAATCCATATCTTGGAAAAGTGCAACCATGTGATGAAGATGAGGGACAAGGGGGAGCAGGAAGGGTCATTTCAAATTAGCGTTATTATAAGTGAAAGAGCGTTGAGCTGGCATAAACGGGTGCCTCAAGGAGATCCAACATGATAAAGAGCACTGTGATCAGGTCTTCAGCATGACAGAACACTTCTCCTCTGGAAAGTAAGGTGGTGGAAACCATTATAATGCTCTTAAAGCGTCTCCAACCGCGGTTAGCGTAGCACACCGGGATTAAAGGATTCTGCGCCGTTGTGATAAAGTTGGAGGCTAAGTGCATCGGGCAGAGCTTTGGTTTGGTGGGCCATTATGGGTGCGATTCCCTTACGGAGCTATCTTTAACCGATTAAGGGTGTCAAAAACATTTGAGCCAAGGAGATTTCACCGCTCCCATGGAGTCTCCACATCTTGCAGCGATCTGCAGTTTTATTTGTGCCCCTGTTATCATGTATGCCCTTGTACATCAGACTGGGATAAAAGAGCTAGTGAAACCGAGGGTTAGTAACCCAATAGATTGCAGTTTAAACAGCACCTATTGTTCCCATAAGAGCTTTATCCACTGGTGATGAGGAACACATGGCCTAGAGGCGACATGGCGCAACTTACAGTACATGGATCAGCTTCATTATACCAGCCATGCGGCTTTAGCTCAAACAAGAGAATGTGTCTTTTCCTATGCTTACCTCACAGATTTATTAGCCAGCTAGCCTGTAATCTCCTATAAACATGTCCAGTCTTCTGAGGGAAAAACAAGAGTCATTTTGGACTATTATGATTCGTGTAAGTCCTAATGGTTAGCATTGATGTTTGGGCAGGCTTATGCATTACTGTTTGTCTCCAGCAACAAGAAAACGATCTCTCTCATTGACCACATCAGTGCACCACCACAGCGCATAATCCCTTCATACATCTTGCGCGTTTCATTATCATTTCAAAGGTGTTTGAAAAATGACGCCTCCGGCCCAATCCTGCCGCCAAGTGGGAGCGGAGTTAAATGATCCGGTGACCTCAATTACCACAGAGTTAAGCAGCTGATATTGTAATTATTGGCTGCCAAACAAAGTCCCACATGCGCAGGTTGGCTCGGCAGCAATAAGGCACCAACCGGGAGGGCAGAGAGCAGACCTGGAGAGTTTATTTATATCATCAGTTCAATTACCGCTGGTGAATCGGAGCCTTAGCGCAGCCATAAAACAAACAAAAAACGTATTTATGCATGTGAATTAAAAATGAGAACAGCAAAGGACTCGAAGGAAAATGCGACGCTATATAAAAGCTATATCAAACTCCAAGTTTTGTTCTTTTATTTATAAGTGTCAGCTGTTTCGCATTTCCTAAATTGAATGGCTTGAACACACGAGTATTTGAAATTAAAAACAGACTCATATTTTTCTGGGTGGAGCACTGGGATCCTTTAGGAGACAATCGAAAAGAGGATCTCAAGGTCTCGGAGTCTGTTTCGAATCTGCCACAGTTAACTTGCTGGAAAGTGTTCTTAACAAATTTTGCGGTGTGAGAGCACTACAAAGACAAAACCAACCAGAACGCCATCGCCTGACTAAAGCAAACTTCCTGATTATGTTTCTGGTTGTGAGAGTGTCACATCCAGAGATGATGTTCTTGAAATGGCGCTATGGCGTGCCACTACCTTGCTTGGCATTAACACTCTTCTGGACTTTTTTATTTTTATTTTTTTCATTTGCTACATAATACAGATGTTTACAGGATATTCTTAGGTAGGGGTAGGAATCATAAAGAATTTAACAATTCTGGTTTGAAATCCTCTTAACGATTTTGGTTCCTCAATATTTTAGCACTTCTAAGGAAAATATTTTTGGAAAAAGAAATTAAATTTAATTGCCAAATGAGGAGGTGCATTTGCATAAATGCAATCCAATAATTGGCCTTAACAACATATTAAATACAGTAATAATACTAAACAAACAAAAAAAGTGGTTACACACATCATTCATTCTTTTTTTAATGAAATACCAAGTAACTTACAGTATCATAGCCCCAAAGAGTTGTGTAAGTGCAAACCAGACAATGGGGTTTTATGCAAGCTCTTGTTTTTGATTGCATAACTTCACTGATGTGGCAATATGATTAAAAACTTTGCCCAACGTTAACTATTTATTGTTTTGTTGGTGGTCTTGATGAAAGCGTATGAAAATAGTGTTGTTTTTGAGGCTTGCAATTTAAGAACAGGAAGAACTTCAAGTGGATTGGTTTAATTACATTCATCAGTCACTCAGATCAAGGGAAGGGATGGTTGACTCATATTAAGAGTTCATGTTTCGTCACAAGTAAATGGGTCCTCGCTTTATTTTGCACGAATACGGTAGCTATTGAGCAGCAGGGTTTGGGGGAATTGGTCAAGCGGTGAGAAATCCTCTTGGCTGAAATTGACATGAGCTTGCAGGGATGTGGTTAAAGGGGGGACAGAGAGAAAGCCCCTCTCTTTTTCACTTTGGTCATCAGACATGGGTACGCTCTGGTTTCTGCCTGTCTGTCATTTCTCTAAGTGCAAACAGATCCCTGTTTGGCTTCCAAAAAGGACCAAGACGGCAATACCGATTCCAGGGACTCTGCAAGGGTCCTCTCTTCAGCGATTAGTCGTCTCAGATTGAATGTGGGTGTGTGGGCAGTTGTACGTGTGTGAGGTTTGGACTGCTGGGAGATTTGTCTTGGATGAAATTTAAATTAAATGAGGCGTTTTAATGACTTTGTTTGCAAAACTCTGCAAAGCCATCAGGCAAAGGGCACCAGGCCCTGGAGGCAGTACTGAGGAGGCTTGTCCCACTGCCTCAGTGGAGATTCAGAGAAACATCTAGACGCACTAAAATCACTGTACTTGTACACTAAAGAAAACTTGTAACGTCTTAGGAACTGGCTTATGATCATACTCAGCATGGCACATACTGTATGTAAGTTAATGCTGTTGTAGAGAGAGCAGATTTGTTGTCATGTGCTCAGCCAAACTTTTTTGGCTCTTTCATCATTGTCATTGACTGTAGTAGTAGAGAAAAGACAGGAAGTGATGATGAGAAGCGGTGGGAATGCGATCAAGAGCTCGCATTGCCTGCATGAGCACCACAGCTCGGTGTTTCGGAGCCTGTGAGCCATTTGGTGACACATATAATTGGGAAATTGAAATTCAGACACATGCAGAAAGGAATGATTATAGCAGTTTTGTCAGGGAAAGGTTGTTAACCTCGTGGGTTACTAGTCTAATGTAGCAGGGCAGTTTATGGATGGCCAGGTGGGGCCCTGGAGGTCTTCAGCTGGAAGAGAAAGCCTGTGACCTGTGAAAACAGCAGGAGGGTGGATGCTGCTGTCGTGATCATGGATAACCTTGACTTTTGACTTTAGCCACCAAGAGTGCTGAGAGCAAGTCTAATTTTTCCAGCTGCTGGATTACACAAGTCTGACCAAAGTGCTCAGAATTTAACCTGTAGCGTTTAGCTCCGTCTGTTCCAGGGATATTGTAGCTTTGGAAATGTTACATTTAGTTTAGTTCATTTAGTTTTTAATTTTGTGTTATGAATATCAATTTTATTTTTATTTTGTTTATATTTTGAAAAATTGCAAATTTTGGTTTCAAATTTTTTTTATTTGTAGTTTTAATTTTAATTTTGATCTCTTATAATTTTGACTCATATGATGCCACATGACAATTTATTAAAGTGAACTGTGAGTTTGGGTCAATCAGACTGCCTCTTGTTTATTGTTTTGTTTTTGTTTTGTTTTTTTGCGTGTTTTTGTTTTGTTAGAATATACCATATACTTCAGGCTTAGAGATTAATTAAATATGACCCAGCATTGTTAGAGGAAAAAATTATAATATTAAAATTAAAATTAAAATAACAATTAAAATGAATATAAAATAAATAAATACAAATTTTTAGACATTTATTTATAGGTTTTAGTTTGTATTTTAATGTACATTTGACAGTTTTTATTTATTTTTATTATATAGACAATATTTTTCTCACTTTTTTGTCTTCATCTTTTTATTCATGATAACAACCTTTTAAATTTAACAGTCATTGCACAAACACTTCTCAATAAACCTGGTCTTTGATGTTTCCCTGAATAAAAACACAAGCATATGCCATTCAGCCTAATGCACACACACACATGCTCACATATTCCCTCTGCCCTTTCATTATGCACACACACACACACTCCTCCCACCTCTGTCATTATTTATCCACACACACACACACACACCTTCACAAACACACCATATTCCCCTCAGGTTCATTATTCAAATACAATAGCGGCCTTCTGCAACTCGATTGCAGGTGAGCAAGTCCGTTCCCTCAGCGCTCGCAGCTCAATTCCCTGAGCGCTGTAATTACTGGCCCTTGCTCCCACCTCTGTATATGTCTGGCCCCGAAGCTATGATTAACTTAATTCCCATATTCGCTCACCGTGAGAAAGCTTATATAAAAGCTCACGCTCGTAGCGGTCAAAGCACAGAAGCACCCACAGCATGACCAGATGGAACCGCTATAAAATGCAGTCCGAGGTGGGCTGCGTGAATGTGGCGGCTTGTGGGACACTTGTTGTAGCGTTCCTGCGGTCCGTCGCGGAAAGCAGAATATGTAGGAGCTAATGGGGTCTAAGGAAGGTGGAAATGTGGCCTGAGGGGCTGCAGCCGGCGTGAGGGGCCCTGATTTATGATCCAGCACATAAAATGCTCAGTAATGCCACGCCACAGCTGAACTCAATTTCAGCCCGGGCTCGGGTGTTAACAAGGGTAGACAAACTATTTAGCAGAGGTTTAACACCACCACGGGCTGTTGTTCTTACAGTAATCTGCATAGGCCATTCCAGAGTATCCCAGCGCACCTGGTCGAGATTGTCACGGGGCGCGTAAGTTTGAACGGGGGCAGAGTGTTAAAGTCATCGACTCAAACGAATCGCCTCGACTTCCTTCTTAACCCTAAACCCCCCCAGCCAGGCCATGTGTAGGCCCTCGGGGGAACCATATCTTTAACTCTGGAAGGGATGCTGATGTTTATTTAAATACGGCCTCATCAGTGGGTCTTAATAAATCAACCTGCCTTCATGATGTCATAATCAGTGAGATCATCCTCTATAGAGGTGAAATTCACCATCTATGGAACATTCCACAGGGGGGCTTGACTTACGGCCCTTGGGAGCCACACACACTGATCAAACCGGATAATGGGGAAAAATAAACCACCGCAGTCAGATTTCATATTAAGCAGCCGCCGTGGATGGAAGTGCACAGGCTGTGTGGGCAAGGCCGTTTTTGGCTGCATCGGGTGTTAACAAGGGTAGACAAGCTATTTAGCAGAGGTTTAACACCACCACGGGCTGTTGTTCTTACAGTAATCTGCATAGGCCATTCCAGAGTATCCCAGCGCACCTGGTCGAGATTGTCACGGGGCGCGTAAGTTTGAACGGGGGCAGAGTGTTAAAGTCATCGACTCAAACGAATCGCCTCGACTTCCTTCTTAACCCTAAACCCCCCCAGCCAGGCCATGTGTAGGCCCTCGGGGGAACCATATCTTTAACTCTGGAAGGGATGCTGATGTTTATTTAAATACGGCCTCATCAGTGGGTCTTAATAAATCAACCTGCCTTCATGATGTCATAATCAGTGAGATCATCCTCTATAGAGGTGAAATTCACCATCTATGGAACATTCCACAGGGGGGCTTGACTTACGGCCCTTGGGAGCCACACACACTGATCAAACCGGATAATGGGGAAAAATAAACCACCGCAGTCAGATTTCATATTAAGCAGCCGCCGTGGATGGAAGTGCACAGGCTGTGTGGGCAAGGCCGTTTTTGGCTGCACATGACCTCATTGTACCAACGTATTCCCAGTAGGCACAACAAAGCTTTGTGATTCGTTTATAGTCCAACGATTTCCACTTTCCAAAGCACGAAACAAAAGTTGTTTTTCAACTCTAAATGACCATTTATTATTCTCTGAATGATTAGAGCTCAATTTCTTGCTCATCAGGGCTGTAATGGAAGGAGGACAAGAGGAACTGGGCTGAAGCTCAAGATTCACAAGGGAAATAATCATCGCACGGCCTTATATTTGATCAGCGCTAAAGGGCCCAAGGTTTCATGTGTAATTTCTTACGGTTTATACATTTAGCAGCTGGAAGGCTCATGGGTAGGATCTAACCATCCTTTAGACTTCAAATTCTTTGCTCGCAGAGAGACAGAAACCAAAGCCCGTCGGTTATTGTTGCACTCTAAAACATGCTGGGTTGTTTCAACCCAACTTTGGGTCAAATATGGACTAACCCAACTTTTGGGATATTTACAGTAGGCTACACTCTAAAACATGCTGGGTTGTTTCAACCCAGCATTTTTTAGAGTGTGGAATGTGTAGCATTGAAAAGCAATAGCGCTGGCTCTTGAGTGACGCCTAGAAAACAAACAATAACCAATGAGCGACAGATGATAGCGTATCTCCAAGACTGGAAAGACAAGAGCTAACAGCCGGTAAAAGAGGAAGCCAGGCTGGCAGCGCAGGAAATGTTGTGTTTATGCAAAAGGTGTTTTAGCTAAATTAAGGGGTAGCTACAGCAGACTCTTCAGGATAGCAGTTACAGCACAGGGAATATGGGCAGCACAGTAATTGTCACTGATACGGTACCCTCAAAGATACACTTGTGTGTGTTATCTACCGCTAAAAGGTGTATTTTAGTACATATTAGGTACTAATGTGCACGCTTCAGGGGTTCAAAGTTGTCTCTATGAGGGAAAGGCCCCTGTAAAACTTTTGTTGTACGTTTGTTCCATATGTTAATCAAACTGCTGCTTTTCTAACTATGTGGTTATTTTTGACAGAATATTTACATTTAGTCATTTAGTAGACGCATTTATCCAAAGCGACTTACAAATGAGGACAATAGAAGCAATCAAAACCAACAAAAGAGCAATAATATGTAAATGCTGTGACAAGTCTCGCTTAGTCTAATGCAGTACACATAGTAAATAACTGAGGCAGCTCACTGTCTCCATAATGGCAACGCTATTGACAAAAGCCATTTCTGTCACCCATTCCCCCAATGCGCATTTGTCCTGCTGTGAATCAAATGAGAGTTCTTCCAGTGGCGCACGGCCATCTTGGGTTGGTTCTTTTATGAAATGCCTGTGTCTTATAATGGCCCGTGGCGTCTCACATGGGCAGCCCGTGCTAGACACCACTGTGTAGGTGGGCAGCAATCTGCTCACCCCTGCTGGTTTCTTGTTTTTAGTGGCCGATAGTGAACAGAGCGCTGTGTCTTTGTTTATCGGCAAATTGGTGGGAAAATGAGAGGGAACGCTTTATGCTCATCCTCCACTGCCAGGACAAATGAAGCACAGACAGTTGAGTAACAGAATGTAAATACTGTATAAAACTACAGCTCCCTTTGAACTGCAGCATCTGCATAATCGTCCATCTCTTTAGTTGATTTCATGTCAGTTTGGTCATTTCCCATGCAGAGATTTCTATTTGTTTCTATGTGTTTGTTACACATTAACACATTTTTTTTTTTTGCTATAGGGAAGCACATATATCACTACCATGTTGGTTATTGACGTACAGCATGATCGATTTTTAGTAATTTTATTTACTTCTTATCAGTATTGATCAATATTGGGCATTTAATCATTCATGCTTGTTTCCTCTGTTGACCTTTGCCATCTTCTTCTGAAAGTTAATATATAAAAATGCCAACAATTTAATAACACAGTTAAAAGTAATCTTTAGCAAATCTCAAAATAAATATCTATTTTCAAACTGCGTTCTAATGTTGTGCTAAGCTTTTAGAATTGCATTCTAATGTAATTCTAAGCTTTTAGTGTTTTCATTTGACTTATTTACACAACATAGTATTGAAAATTGAATTTTATCATCGGTTATTGTCGCACTTGATTTTAACATCCAATTCTCACTATTAACTGTGACTTTTGCCTCAATAAACTCCTAATTTGCTCCTTATTAATCATTAATAAGGTAGTTGTTACGTTTAGTAGAATTAAAGGATCTAAAATATGGTAATGCAGAATAAGGTATTAATGTTTGGTTTATAAGTACTAATAAACAGCCAATATGCTATTAATATGCATGCTTATAAGCAACTAGTTAACCGTGAAAATTGGCCCCTAAACTAAAGTGTCACATCAGTTATTTATTGGTTATTGACCATAACATGAAAATAATTATTGGCCTATTGGTATCAGACAGAATTTTAATCATTGCATCAGTATTTTTTCCCATCTACAGCAGCCAGTGCTGCATATCCTGGTTTTTCCCAGCTTCTGTGGTTAGGAAAACAGTCCCAGCGTCTCTCCCTGCAGATACCAACTGCCACTGTCTGGCTGAACTTTCAGTGTGTTAATGTGGTCACGCTTGTGGGTAAAGGTGGAGGCTTCCAAGGCACCATACAGCCTCCTACATCTCTCCACCAGAGATTAATTTATTGATTGGTTAGTTCAATGGTGGAGAGAAGCCTGGGGGCTCCATCTTGTGGTCAGGGATGCATCTGCATCTTTTGTTCTCTCACTCTCTCTGTCTGTCTATCCCACTAGCCTTCCTCCTTGTTCTTTGTCTTTTATTGTTCTCACACACATTCTCACGCTACCATAAATGAGCCAGAGAGTAATAATTGACAGATACATTGAGAGATACTTGGAGATCAAGACAAATGTAATTCTGATGTGTAAAACTAAACCTTTAAGAAAAAAGAAAACTGGAAATGGTTTAACATTAAGCACGTTAATTAAGCACTTAAGTCATGGTCTGGTTCTTTTCACCCACTTTGGTGATTATTCATATATGGAAACCTTTGTTTATCCTTATCTGCTCGGTGGCCATTGTTGGAAAGCGTAACAATATTTTTTAACATGTTAAAAGAAACTCGTGCTGATTGGGGCCCCGTGGGGCCCGGCCTCATGTACTAACCTCCAAGTTGTTCTCTCTACCTCTCTTCCTCTTTATGGATGCAATTACACTTTTCTCAGGTTGGGTTACATGTTAATTAGTGTGCTATGTTGACCTTCTTAGACTCATATGTTGAGTAATTACAGAGCATGAAAACCTATTTTGACAATGTTGCTCTGCTTTTTTCTCTCACAGATCTGTATCCAGATTTCTGTGAAACATAGAGGTTTTTGCATGGTGCCCACGGTCTCATGCTTGCCCTCATAACCTCTCAGAAATATTCCACCCTTTTCCACTTCCACGTTTCCCATTAGTAGATTTAGAATAAAACCTCCTGGGCCCAGTAGACTTAACAGCCCCCATTTATACCATATAATCATTCAGTCCAGCCTGCAGCTACAATTGGCCGGGCACATGATTTGTGATGTATGCGTATGCGTATTCTGTGCATTTCTCTAATTGAATACTGCTGAATGTCATCCCTCTGTATATATTGATGCAGCCCTCAGTATGTCACAGGTGTGTGGTCACGCCTCATGATCGAATGCTCCAGACCCACCAATCAGCTGCAGGAATTATGCTGCAACGAGATCTTGCATTCATCATCAGTCTTTGCAGACAATGCGGAGGATGGCAGGTTGAGCTTGGCCAGATATGGCCGACTAAACCAGTTTTGCCTCAAATTCAATTAGCTGGACATTAGCCCTTTACCCATACTAACTGGATTACTCTCATTTTAAAGAGTTTAGACTTATTAGCTCGCCGAAAGCCAGCAGCCACCCCTGCTATCTATTCAGCTTCCTACCTAACGCATTCTGGAAAGCTGACAAGCAAATCTGATCTGATTCCTTTGTTTTGAGGTTACTTGAGGGGGGTTTGAGTTTAAGGATTAGAGTATGGATTTTTGTTTGTTGTCCTGTGTGGTTCTTGTTGTCTTTATAGAACACTGGCTTGCTTGATTTACACTTTTGTTCTGAGCATTTTTACCTGAATGGATAAACAGACAGATGGAGATTTAGATGGATGGATGGAGAGATAGATGATAGATAGATGGATAGGTAGATATGTGAATGGATGGATAGATGGATGGATGGAGAGATGGACTAGATGGATGGATGGGTGGAAACATGGACAGATGGATGAATACACATAGAATAGAGCAATAGAACAGAATAGAGAGATACAGATACTTAGCAAGATGGATGGATGAATTGATGATGGATAGAGAGATACATAGATGGAGAAATAGGTAAATGGCAAGATGAATGGATTGATGGATAGATGAAGAGATAGATGGGTAGATAAATTGATGGATGGATGGATGGATGAATGGAGAGATAGATGATAGTTAGATGGGTGGACGGATGGACTGGATGGACAGATGGAGGATGGATGATGAATAGATGATAACATGGAGAGATGGATGAATACATGAACAGAATAGAGAGATAGACAGT
This sequence comes from Sinocyclocheilus anshuiensis, assembly GCF_001515605.1. Taxonomy (NCBI): domain Eukaryota; kingdom Metazoa; phylum Chordata; class Actinopteri; order Cypriniformes; family Cyprinidae; genus Sinocyclocheilus; species Sinocyclocheilus anshuiensis. The sequence goes on from NW_015552562.1 coordinate 1,739,495, forward strand.
TAGATAGCAGGATGGATGGATGGATCAATGGATGATGGATAGAGAAATAGATGGAGAAGTAGACAGGTAAATGGATGGATGGATGGATGATGGATCGATGGATAGATAGATGGATGAAAAGATAGATAGAAAGATAGACGGATAGTTAGATGGCAGGATGGATGGATGCAGGGAGGGATGAAGAGGTGGATGGATGGATGATGGAGAGATAGATGGGTAGATGAATAGATGGATGAACAGATGTACGATGGATGGATGAATGAAGAGATAGACGAGTAGATGGATGGATGGATGGATGGATAAAGAGATAGACAGGTAGATAAATGGATAGACAGATGGATGGATGATGGAGAGATAGATGGAAAGATATACATGAATAGTAAGATGGTAGGATAGATGATGGAGAGATAGATGGGTAGATAAATAGATGGATGAACACATGTACGATAGATAGATAGATAGATAGATAGATAGATAGATAGATAGATAGATGGATAGATTGATTCCTTTTATATTATTATATAATTTAAATCCTTTGATAGTGCAAGATGTGATGTAGGTTGTTTTGGAAACACACACACACACACGCTCAGAGCACCCACACCTGTCTCTTCATCTCAAAGACAGTGGTGTATTGCTGTTTGATAATTACACTGTCTCTCCTCATCCTTCCACTCCCAGAGTGACTTACATTTCGCCACTAAAGGTGCTGCTTCAGTGTGGAGTGTGTTCTGTGCTCTCCTGTATTCATAAAGACACAAACACACAAAGCCTTGCTCTCGATGCCCCTTACCGCCACCACCAAACCACCTGCAGCACTGGCTCTGGACTTAATTGGCCAGCATGGCTCCTGGTCTCCGCGGCAACTGTGACCTGCCACTCCACTTTTCTCCATTTAAGAGATAGATTTCAGCAGAGAAACCGCAATCATAACTTCTAATAACCGAAGGGAAGCAGAGGATCTACTGGCTGGTGATTCACGCAGAATGAGACGGAAGAGAGATAGAGCGAGCGGCCTGGGCCCAATGAAAAGCTCCTATACTCAGTGTAATTAAGAACTACTGTCATCCTTAAGGCCAATTACACTATACAGTCCTTCAGGGCCAGAAATCCATAGTGTTTTAATTTGCCTCCATTTTTAAAAGTGGCCATAAAGCAGAGCGCAGACTCCAGCCATCAGCGAGAGAGAGAGAGAGGGCCGCCCATCACGACCATAACCGGAGCTGTAAAAGAGTGAAATATGAGGCTGCAACGGGGTCACTATTTATTATGCACATTTCTATATATCTTTATCGAATAAGTGGATAGATAGATAGATAGATAGATAGATAGATGGATAGATTGATTCCTTTTATATTATTATATAATTTAAATCCTTTGATAGTGCAAGATGTGATGTAGGTTGTTTTGGAAACACACACACACACACGCTCAGAGCACCCACACCTGTCTCTTCATCTCAAAGACAGTGGTGTATTGCTGTTTGATAATTACACTGTCTCTCCTCATCCTTCCACTCCCAGAGTGACTTACATTTCGCCACTAAAGGTGCTGCTTCAGTGTGGAGTGTGTTCTGTGCTCTCCTGTATTCATAAAGACACAAACACACAAAGCCTTGCTCTCGATGCCCCTTACCGCCACCACCAAACCACCTGCAGCACTGGCTCTGGACTTAATTGGCCAGCATGGCTCCTGGTCTCCGCGGCAACTGTGACCTGCCACAAGACGGATGGAAACTTCTGCCAGCGAACCCCCAGAACCACACCCACCCCCAGCCAATTTCCTAATCTCCCAGGTTTATTTATGAGTGCCAGGAGGCCCCTTGCCGTGGACAGAGCGCGACTCAGCTGTTGTCTCCAACCCACTCACTTTAAAAGCTTTTAAATCCTATTGTCTGATTAGCAGCCTCATCCTTTCTTCAACATCTCCCCTCTTTTCGGACGGCTTTGCTCTGGAGTTTGTGAGGACCGGCAAAAGGACATTGCGGTGTCTTTCTGCGTCCAAAAGCCGTCCCATCTCGAAATCAGACATGCACTTTCCTCATCTCTTATAACTGACATTTTATTGCGACTATAAATGATCCTAAAAGCTTGTCGTACGTCTCGGTCCCATTCCAAGGCAAGACGATGCAGAAGAAAGAAAATTAAACTAAATGGCACACAAAGAATAAAAGTGAATTAGCCAATAACAAATCACCATCTGTGCCCAGCCTCTCCCCTTTTTTCTTCACTAACTCATCTAAATTTGTTCGACATCTTTTGGGCTGGGAGCCAAAAAGGCTTTTAGAGCCATAAAGCGCATGGATCAGGATAAATCACATTAAGCTATCCAATTTAATTAAAGCATTGACAAAACATAATAGATACTAACACGGGGGAAAAACCTTTTCTATTTATAATATCCATACGCAGACTCTTTCTTGGAGGCAGCGGAGGAATGTAGAAGCTTTAGCAGAAAGCTTTAGACACCCAAGGGAGCATTTGAGCTCATTTACTTTGATTTAGAAGCTGCCTTCACCTCCCTCCATAGCGACTCCGACCCTCACCTCCTCCCTTGCCATCAGAAAGAAAAAAAAGCAAGTAAGGACGGCGTAATGAAGTGAGCGCTGTACCGGTTTAGCCTGCGTCAGCTCTTGGGATGATCAATAGTGAAATAGTTTTATTCATAAAGCACTGAGTTAATTAAATCAAGGAGTCTTTGGGCTACATGTAAGACACTAAGCAAGGGCAGTTAAACGACTGCGGCGGAATACAAAGCTGACGCTGCCAGATGCTGATCAGTGAACAAGGATTCTGCATCTATGTCCTTCTGTCTTTCTCTTTCATTTCATTTCCATACCCACTTCCTTTAGTGGCATCCTGGTGTTCACTAACTTTTTAAAGAGTTTAAAGAGACGGCGATGGGTTTCAGATCAGTCAGTCTTACTCTGTGTTTAACCGTCTTGTTGGTACACATCAAGATAGGACTGAACGTTTATGAAAAGTCCTAATAGACAATTATTTCCCTTAACATTGTAGATGCTATTTGTGACCCTGGAGCAGTCATAAGTAGGACGGGTATATTTGTAGCAATAGCCAAAAATACATTCTATGGGTCAAAATAAAAGATGTTTCTTTTATGCCAAAAATCATTAAGATGTTAAGTAAAGATCATGTTCCATGAAGATATTTTGTAAATTTCCTACTGTAAATATATCAAAACATAATTTTTGATTAGTAATATGCATTGCTAAGAATTTCATTTGGACAACTTTAAAGGTGATTTTCTCAATATTTTGATTTTTTCATTCCAGATTTTCAAATAGTTGTATCTCGGCCAAATATTGTCCGTCTATGTCTCTTGTGTTTTTGAAAATGGCACATTTTGCTTTACTCTTGCTATGGGTGCTGTTATGTAAGATTGCATCATTTAGATGCTGTATGTTTGCAGAGAGGAATGAATGGCTGTATAGGATGGCTTGTTCAGAAGGCTCTTATATGGAGATGTCTGGGCGTGCTTTATGATAATTACTACTAACTGCATGAACATGCTCTGTCATTGAAAATGATTCAAATTCATCAACATTAGAATGAGGATAAGAAGAAAACTGTGCATATGCACCTGAGAAGCTTTTGTGTGTGTGTGTGTGTGTGTGTGTGTGTGTGTGTGTGTGTGTGTGTGTGTGTGTATGCATTGCTAAGAATTTCATTTGGACAACTTTAAAGGTGATTTTCTCAATATTTTGATTTTTTCATTCCAGATTTTCAAATAGTTGTATCTCGGCCAAATATTGTCCTATCCTAACAAACCATACATCAATGGAAAGAATATTTATTCAGCATTCAGATTATTCAATTTCAAAAAATGTACACTTAAGGCTGGTTTTGTGATCCAGGGTCACATTTATTTCATCTAATACAACTTGCATTAAAATACTTACTTTGATGATCCCATCTTATTTTATTTGATTTAATAATATAACTTACATGTACAGTATATTGAGTGTTATGCCAAGTACTGCCAATAATTGTAACTTTTCAGACGCTGAAAACATGTTTTTTTTTTCATGTTGTACGCAATGTAAACTACTCTTCAAAAGTTTTGTCTGTAAGATTTGTATTACTTTTATTCATCAAGGATGCATTTAATTGATCAAAAGTGACAGTAAAGACATTTATAATGTTATAAAAGATTTCTGTTTCAAATAAATATTGTTATTTTAAACTTTCTATGCATCAGAGAATCCTGAAAATAACAAAAATATCAAACTGTTTTGACAATTATAGTAATAACTGGTTCTTGAGCAGCAAATTAACTATTATATTTATATCTTAAAACTACATCAGTAATATTGTGATTGTTTTAAAGTGAACCTGAAGGGTGATCTTAGGAATTCATCATGATTTCATATTGTAGACTTCTAACACAGAACTTTTAAAATTTGATTTGGTGTCCAATGCATAGTTTTTTTTTTTATTCTGTTTTTATCTTATCTGGTTTTGACCACTGTTAAAATAAAATAATAAAATAGAACAGACCTATGATCAACATATTTTGTGATTACTTAACAGTAAAAGCCTTAATCATAATCATGATTGTTTTTAGATTAATTATGCAGTCCTGCTTCAGACAAGAATGCATTATTTGATTTAACTGGCAGATGTGTATTAACCTTTTTTTTTTGGTTTGCCTTTATCATCTAATATATGCAGCTTCTAAAGGTCAGCTCTGTAACTGAAAGATCCGGCATGCTTTCACGTTTGCAGCCAGAGAGTGATTCGATGCTGGTTCTGTGCCACCTGCCAGAATGTAATATTTACATCCACTTTTCTCCATTTAAGAGATAGATTTCAGCAGAGAAACCGCAATCATAACTTCTAATAACCGAAGGGAAGCAGAGGATCTACTGGCTGGTGATTCACGCAGAATGAGACGGAAGAGAGATAGAGCGAGCGGCCTGGGCCCAATGAAAAGCTCCTATACTCAGTGTAATTAAGAACTACTGTCATCCTTAAGGCCAATTACACTATACAGTCCTTCAGGGCCAGAAATCCATAGTGTTTTAATTTGCCTCCATTTTTAAAAGTGGCCATAAAGCAGAGCGCAGACTCCAGCCATCAGCGAGAGAGAGAGAGAGGGCCGCCCATCACGACCATAACCGGAGCTGTAAAAGAGTGAAATATGTGCGTGCGTGCGTGTGTGTGTGTGTGAGTCTGTCTCAGACATCCTGCATTATTTGAGTTTCTGTAAAGTGATGTTTAAGTCTCCGCTACTTTAGACAATCACTCTTTTCCTTTGTGGTTTAAACAGAGCGAGAAAACAACAACAGTGAAGCAAATAACCTTCTTGTAAAACCGCAGCATTCCATTTTTCAGTGGAGAGATAAGAGTGACATTTGTAAAGTGTGATAAGAAAGAGAATTGACCGACATTCCCTCAATGCTTTTTACTGCGTTTGTAAGGCAGCGGTGTATTGATATTCCTCAAACATTCTGCTTAGGACCTTACATATGATGCTGTTTGGAAAATGAATGGACGGACTCTGCTTAGGATTTGTTCGAAACCACTTTCAAAAGATGTACTATGAAACTTCTTAAGCAATCGTTAAAGATTCAAGTCTGAAAATCTCCCATTGATTTATATTGGCAAAATATTGAGCTTTCGAAATGTGACAGATGTGTATTTTGAATTATTAGTGGTCTTCTCTTCCTTGCATATGCTTAACTGTTTATCGCTGATTCTTGTGTGCATTTGATTGAAAACAAGATGTTTGTTGAGTGGCATAACAACAGCATTTCATGAAGTATATCGTGTTTCACTTTGTCTGACCTTTGTGTGTGAGAGAGTCTGTGCGTGTGTGTAAGGATAGATCCTCCTCGCAGCTCGGCTCTCATATCCTTGCGTGTTGCTGAGCGTTTATCTGTAATATGTTTTGGCGTTGCCAGGTTGTCTGGAAATGGGAGCCGTAATGGAATCAAAGGGAGATTTATGGCAGGCATCCTGACAGTCAGAGAGAGCAGGGCCAAAGCCAAATTAAATTAATGAAATTTGCAAGCAGATTGCTAGAGGAGGGGGACCGATGCAGCTCTCGTCCTTTAACAAACACTGTTTGGTGCATGTCTGCTTTGAATCTGTATCTTTTACCTTAAAGCATTCATTCCAGCATCTGTTAAGACGCCCAATTTGACATTAATGATAGCAGTGCATACCAGGATTGAGTTCATTTCATTATTGCCTTCAAAATGACAAAACAAACAAAAATGAGTTGTTTACACAGTATGTGTTTATACAGTATATATGTAGGTATGTAGATATGTTTCTTTAAAAAAATCTATTTCTATTTGCCAACGGAGTTATATATATATATATATATATATATATATATGCATAACATAGTTATTAAGATTTTTGCCATAATAAAACTTGATTGGTTCGAGGGGGGGGGGACATACACACGTATCCAGTTCTGGCGGGGGCTGAAGGAGGGGAGAGCCCAATAACTACAGTTTTAATGCTCCTAAGAGGAAATTGCTGGCAGTCCTGTGCTTGATACATCATTATGTCCCACGCACGAGCTCTGGCAGGATTCCTCGCCGCGTTTGGATCCGTGCCTGATTGTTTATCAGTGAAATTGGTTGTAGCAAGGTCAGGTGGGTTAACCCACGTGGTGGTCTGTTCGTGTTATGTGTAGCAGGCATGACTCCAAAGCAGACGCTTTGATTAGCTGGGCAGATATTCCATATCTCATTTGTTTCCTTCTTGGCCCGTAATTGCATTCTGGTTTTCAAATTATGTTTTGCCAGCGTGAGTCTACAAACAAGCAAGCTTAATAAAGTTAAGCACAACCATTGTGACATGTCAAAAATCATTTGGCTTATAAGCGAGCATTAAAAAGAGCCGCTTTTGTCTGCTTTCTTTCTCGGGTTACTCAAAGTGCATATGATTGCTTCATTTTCTGCAGAATTGTGGGACGTACCACTATGAGACCTTCATTACAAAGTACTGCTTTAGAAATGTTTTTCATTAGACGCACACACAGACGGAGTGATAAAAGGCCAGACGAATAAAGGAGGATGTGACATTTATGGTCAGTAGAACAATTTGGTCTCAGACTTCAAAGTTCCAGCGAACCGTGCATCTTCCTCAAGATGCGAAATGTGAAGTGGCTTCAAACCAATCCTAATATCTCTCTCTTTCTCTTTCTCATCTCTCTCTCTCCAGGGACCTGAGCGAGAATCAGATTCAGGCTGTTCCTCGTAAGGCTTTCCGAGGGATCACCGCCGTCAAGAACCTGTAAGTGTTCCTCCCTCATCTCTTCACTGGCATCGTGAGATTCGTTTGCATGAGGCCAAAAAAGCCGTCGGTAAACCGTACTTTCCCCTGAAGTAGCGAGGCATGGTGCGGTACTCCGTCAAACCGCAAACGAGGCCATCATCCATTGCATTTAATGAGTCTTGAGTCTTATTTCAAAGACAGATAACTGAAATGAAATATAATCATCTCTCTGGCTGGAAGAAGAAAATGTTCAAAAGCAATGTGCTAGGTGGCCTACATGTATGCCCCTCGAATCATTTGTCATAACAGTTAATAAGCTTAGCACTGATGAAAATTCAATTAATCAGTATGGTTCAATAAGATGGATATCTTCAGGATATTGCCAGTGAGTAATGTTCCACAGCCATTTGCAATTACAGTAATGGCTTCTGATAAATCTCTGTAACAGTTTCAGAAGCCGATCTCGCTACAGTGGTGTATGGCAGAAGGGCTTGTTAATAGTGATTTTTAATGAATAAATATGATTTTTTAAAGCATAAACAAGGCCCTACAAATCTAAAAAAAACACCCAAACCTTTATGAACAGAGCAAGCACAGGGAGCTGGTAGCTCTAACAGGCCTGCGACAATAAACATGGCCTTCAAAGAGGGCTGGATGATTTGAGCAATTAAATCTGCCCTCTAATGAATAAAGGACGCCAAGTTGAGGTCATCATTAATGGAGCGCTTTGTCTGCAGTCAGAGATCGGTTGTGGTATGTGGCTGTAGCGTTCGTGTGCATTCCCAGGCTCGAGCGTGTGTGAAGTTCTGGGCAGTTTCGTCGCAGTATCTGATACCGGCTTCGTTACAAAGACCGTTTTCAGATGAAGTCTTTCCCACCGTGGGCTGAGAACTGCGGGTCACGTCATGCTAGATATCTCTGAGAGGTATGGAAATATAGTTGGCTATTGTTTGAAGATATAGTCATGCTTTTCAGCCGACCGATCTCGCTACAGTGGAGTATGGCAGAAGGGCTTGTTAATAGTGATTTTTAATGAATAAATATGATTTTTTTAAAGCATAAACAAGGCCCTACAAATCTAAAAAAAACACCCAAACCTTTATGAACAGAGCAAGCACAGGGAGCTGGTAGCTCTAACACGCCTGCGACAATAAACATGGCCTTCAAAGAGGGCTGGATGATTTGAGCAATTAAATCTGCCCTCTAATGAATAAAGGACGCCAAGTTGAGGTCATCATTAATGGAGCGTTTTGTCTGCAGTCAGAGATCGGTTGTGGTATGTGGCTGTAGCGTTCGTGTGCATTCCCAGGCTCGAGCGTGTGTGAAGTTCTGGGCAGTTTCGTCGCAGTATCTGATACCGGCTTCGTTACAAAGACCGTTTTCAGATGAAGTCTTTCCCACCGTGGGCTGAGAACTGCGGGTCACGTCATGCTAGATATCTCTGAGAGGTATGGAAATATAGTTGGCTATTGTTTGAAGATATAGTCATGCTTTTCAGCCGAAAAGAAAGAAGAAGAAAGGGGAAAATGTGAAGAGGTGGGAGAGTTTGAGAAGCCCAATTATATATAGCAGTAGTGAGTGCTAAGCAAGTAGTCATTTAACAGATATTTTTATCCAAAGCAGCTTTAAGAATTATTTACAATATTTACAACAGATTTAACAGCACAATGGTGGTAGCTCATGAGATTGAATGCTCAACCTTTAACTTACAAGCCTACTGTACATCCACCACTGTGCCACACCTGATCTGTATAATTTACAGTGTATTCAGGGCAGGGTGGTCTTTTGGTTCACTATATTTCAGAATGACGCATGTGCATGAATGTTGACTAACACCTGCCCTGGTCAGATTGAGTTAACTGAATGTCAATACTGACTCTGACCTCGCTGACCCCTGTCAAATGAGTTCCAGCATGCAGGAGTGTCGTCAATCATCTGCGCTGGTCACGCCCTGGTCAGATTGAGTTAAATGAATGTCAATACTGACTCTGACCTCACTGACCCCTGTCAAATGAGTTCCAGCATGCAGGAGTGTCGTCAATCATCTGCGCTGGTCAATGACTGTCTGCAAACACGTAATATGTTATGGAGAACAGTGTTGGGGGTAACATTGCATATGCAGCAATGTGTGTCATCAGATGATCTGATGGTAGTATGCTGATTGTAAAATTTACACTGTAATATTTATGCATTATAATATTTTTATTTTAATATTTTTTTAAATATAATTACGCTTTTATATATATTTTTTTTTATTAAATACAGAGTTCTGGCATGAAACTCTAGATGGCGCAGTCTGATAGGTCTAACTCAATCTGACCTAATGACATCATTATCACATGGCACAGCTGATTGAGCTCGCTTCTCAACATTCAAATATATGACTAGTGCTTGCCGTAGCAGTTGCAGCTTGCTTCAGAACCCTCCACCTTCCCCAGCTCCACCTGTATAGATCTGC
>NW_015552562.1:1749374-1756775 GCF_001515605.1 Sinocyclocheilus anshuiensis
CCAAGACCAAATACATTAACATTGTCATGTACATTACCATGCCAATCCCTCCGAGAGTTGTCATGACAGAACTTTATTTATTTGTTTGCTTGTTTGTTTTGTATTTGTTATTACTTAGTTGTTCAGTTGTAACTTAAAATAAATCAGAATGCCACAGTGGCAACTCAGCACTCATTCATTTTTTTTAATTATTTTTTAAAGGGGTCATATGATGTTGCTAAAAAGAACATTATTTTGTGTATCTGGTGTAATGAAATGTCAACGAGACAAAACCAGTAAAACCCATTATAAATGAGGCATTTGTTGCATCCAGTGGGGACATAATTACGGATTATAATGACTTATACTGTCTTGTAAACATAAAACCATGTCTTCATTTGTGATCGGCGGGTTTGAGTGAGCGGTGGCAGGCGGTCTTGAGAACGGCGCGGCCGGTGGATTCGAAGAAGGAGCGGCCGGCGGTCTTGCGGCAACCACATGTGACGACCCTGGGCTGGACTCCGCTTCATCCACGGTGAAAGCCGATCCGGCGATCCACAGCGCAAAGTTGATGTATTTCTTCAGCGACCAGCACAGATCAGCTCCAGGCATGACGAAGCGATATCGTCCTCTTTTGGAAGGCCAAACAAAGTAGTTTCGCTTTCACAACGAAACACACAGCGCCTTCACGACATGGCAGTGGCGGCAACAACAATACTACAGCGAGAATAAAAGTTGTGCCTTCTTTCTTTGCGTGAATATTTGGGCGGCGTTATGCAAATCTCTTCGTGACGTAGACATGTGGGGGCGTGTTAGAATGAGTCGTTTTAGGTAGGCGTGGTTGACTCTTAACTTTTATAAAGAATATCTCTTTGGATTTGAGACTTTAGTCTTTGCAACTTTACAGATCTTCTTTATGCACCAAGAGCTCGTAACACCCCAAAGAGAAAGGAAAAATTGAAATCGCATCATATGACCCCTTTAAGTAACACACTATATACTATACACACTATATTACAAATTAAATTTTAATTTCTAAATTCACTTGCCATTTTTTTCATTTGGAGTGCTATTTTTACATTAATTTAGACAAAATAGAATGGAATTAAATTTTTTGTTGCCATTTATTGTTATCGGCTATAACGTTGAAATAATTTTTTTGTCTGTATATTTATTGAAATTTGAGTGGTCAAAAATGTAACAGTTTGGTGCATGATACATTTTGAGTACTGTATACACAGTATATACAAAATAAATTTAGCACGTTATTAGTCCTATTTTATAGATAATATTGTAATGCATTACTTTAAAATGTAACATTCCCCAACAGTTGCAAGCTTTCAAATCCCTTACACACATCCAGCATTTTTGTTCAACATGTTTTCCCCTGACGTTCTTACAGTGATGTCTGTGATGTTCGGCAGTGTTTGAGCGCTCATCACATCACTGTCATGTGCACCGTCACACTCTGATGGATGAATGATAGGTACAGGTAGGCAACACTCATTTCTTCAGGTAGGGCTTTTTAGAGGAAAAAAGGGATAACGAGGATTGAGGGAGAAGGATGGATTTGTACGTCAGCAGCGCTGCCTGTTTCTCTCCCACCGACCTGCCTCTGCAACGCGTAGCAAGGTGACTCTTGATTTAATTGCTAAAATCATCCAGCCCTCGGTTTTTTAAAGGGAAGGAGTGGAAAAAAATGGACAGGCAGTGTTCCAGGAATTAATTGATTTTCTCATAGGCTTTTCTACCTTAATGTCCTCTGTTTGAAAATGGCTATGCACGCTTTGAGGGCACGTTGAATCTCCGTCTCTTATATATCGTTCTCGCATCTCCACAGTTTTACAGGCTACAGCATGCTGGAGTCAGCATCCGCCGTCAGCCAGCATCCTCCACCCTTTATAGAGGGGCCATCTGGATAATATGATCAAGATGGTTCCTCCGGCTAACGAGAGTCTATGTTGCACCCTATTAAACCAGACACAATATCTCTGTCTGCGTTTATGGCTTTAGCTGTGCCCTCCTACTGTTCACCAGACATGCTACGCCGGCCATGTTAACCTCGAGAAGCATCGAGTGTGGGTGATGTTGTAGATTCCCTCATCATGTGCACTGCGAGTCCGAAAACATGCCTGATGAGCTCTATATCAACATGGCATGCTTGTGTCAGCGGGGTACGGATCCCATTAGAACAGGTGCTGTATGAGCAGTGGATTCATGGGCTTACACGTATTCGTTCTGTTGACATTTGTTATTCTCCGCGGATGGAGAGGCCGAATGGTGTCGGCACATGCAGGGTACACAATACTACATCACCTGAAGCCTAGGTGTAATTGAGAGAGCAGTGTGTCCTGTATGCTTACCCGGCATCAGATACGTGGACACTTTGATTTTTGTCCCCTTGTGGGAGGCTCTCATCTGGGTGCTAATAAAAGCCTTTCTACTTCATGCTCCTGTACCCAGAATGTCAGTCTGACTGCGCGTGGGTTTGAATTATGGCCGAGAGGACGAGGTGCGGTCACTGTCTGCTTTACAAGCTTCTGTGCCCAACAGACGGGACTCTGCAGACGGCAGATCTCAGCTTTTGATGTGCACTGCTGGTGTTGAAACACACACTTCACACTCCGTGCAAGATGGGCTGTGAATGGCACTGATGCCAAGATAGCCAATCAAATGTTTTCCAGCTCTGGGAAACACTTTCTCAGGACACCCATCCACACTGAGAATGCTCTTCTGATCGATTAGGACAATATACTAGATAAAATGAGACAATATGAGACCAGATGAAATGAAACTATATAAGACAAAATGAGATAATGAGAACAGATGAATTAAGAAAATATAAGACAAGATGAAATGAGACAATATGAGACCAGAGAAAAAGAAACAATGAGATAAGACAAAATGAGATAATAAGGACAGATGGATTGAGAATATATGAGACGTTATGAGATCAGACTAAATGAAACAGAAGACTAGACAGAAGAAACAAGAAGAAATTAAAGAATATGAGACCAGATGAAATTAGACAATATGAGAGAAGACAAAATGAGATAACGAGGCCAGATGAATTTAGATAATATGAGACAGTGTGAGACCAGACTAAATTAAATGATATGAGACCAGATGAAATGAGACCAGACAAAATGAGATCATGAGGACAGACGAATTGAGAAAATAGGAGACACAACGAAATGAGACAATATGAGACCAGACGAAAAAGAGACAATGAGAGAAGACAAAATGAGATGATGAGAACAGATGAATTGAAAAAAATGGGGAAATATGAGACCAGACCAAATGAAATGATACAAGACTAGATTAAATGAAATATGAGACAGATGAAATGAGTCAATATAAGACGAGACAAAATGAGATAATGAGGCCAGATGAATTAAGATAACATGAGACAAGGTGAGTTCAGACTAAATTAAATATAAGGCCAGATGAATTGAGACAATATGAGACAAAAAGAAATGAAACAATATGAGACAAGACAACAGGAGCTAATGAGGCCAGATGAATTGACACAATATGAGACCAGACGAAATGAGACAATATGAGACTCGACGAAACATTATGACTCAAGACAAAATGAGACCAGATGAATTGAGACAATAAGACAAGACTGGGAAAGAAAAGACAAGATGTGCCTAGAAGAGAGAGGAAGAAAAAGGAAATTATGAGAAAAAAATATATAAGAGAAGAGAAGTGACAATAAGATAAGATAAGACAAAATGGGACTGAAAGAAGAGGAAGCGCCTAGAAGAGAGAGGAAGAAAAAGGAAATTATGAGAAAAAAATATATAAGAGAAGAGAAGTAACAATAAGATAAGATAAGACAAAATGGGACTGAAAGAAGAGGAAGGGAGATATGAAAATAACTGAGACAAGGAGAGTAGATGAGAAGAGACTACAATGTTGAGATCAGGTGAGAAGAATTGACAAGAAAAGAATAGATTCAGTGAGATGAGGTGAGGTGAAGCAAAAAAATGAAGAGAGAGAGAAAAGAGATTAAATTATGAGATGAGGAGAAAGAGATGAGAGATAAAACTAGAAGAGATTACTTATGATGAGATGGAATGATAAAGCAAGCAGAAAAGAGAAGAGACAAACATGAGATGGAGACTATACTAGAGGAGAAGATACAAAGTGAGATGAGAGAAAAGATGAGAGACTACCAAAGACAATATGAGATGAGAAGAAGTGAGACAAGGCAGGAAGAGAAGAAATGAGATGAGACACAAAGTGAGATGAGACTGGAAGAGAAGTGAGGAAAAGAGACAAGACTGAAGCTGCGTTCACACTAGCAGCTGCATGTCGCCAGGGGCTGGCGATGAGGTTAACTTGTGGGCGTTCTCACTACTGGTTGCCTTGACAACGAATCAGGTTTCTTGCCGCTAAATACAAACATTTTGGAGGCAAAAGACTAAATATAATATAAATATGAATTAAATCCGTACATAAAACAAAAATGAATGAGAAACAGAGCCTACTTTTTTTCCATTGTGTATGTTTATCTACGGCTGAGAGGAGAATGATCACATGAGCTCTGCCGTCTTCTTCCTATTGGCTGTCGCTCCCGAAAGTCGCTCTTCATTTGCATAAAGTTGAAGGATTCTGAACTTTGTCGCGTCGCTGGACATGCCCCATCCGTCGCCAACACCCGCTGTCGCACTCGTCGCCGGAAATCGCCAGCTCTCCATTGAAATGAATGGGAGTGTGTTGCTTGTAGTGTGAACAGGGCTTCAATGAGATGAGATCAATCAAAGTGAAATAAAACCAGAAAAGACAAGAAGATGCGAGGCATCAGTGGTGTGATACAGACACAAATCCGCAAACCACACTTGATTTGGCGGCCATGAAAGGCCACATACTGTATATCTGTTACGACTTTAGACTGAGTATGAGATTCATATTTTGCAGCTATGATCAAGCATCATCCTGGCTGTACTGACGGTCAGTTCTGGGTCATTTGCTGTGTTACCTATCGAGCGTGAATGAAATACGGCCATGCGGCTGCTGGTTAGCATCACCGACTCTGACAGATTAATAGTCTAGTGAAGGGAAGGAAGACCCATATTTGTTTCTTTCTCGCGTTCACTCCAGATGGGACACTGGCAGGACGGGAGCTCTAAAGTGCCAATACGGCTCATGACTGAGATGATTAAAGGCCAATGTAATTAGAGCAGGAAAATTAAAACTGGGACTTTCATTACCCACCACTACCATGTCCCACCTCTCCAAACAATCACCAAACATGCAGATATTCGCATACACCACACGCTCACATATGTACATTCAAGACAGCTATTCGCCCTTGACTATGCTCAGTATTGCCTTTGTTAAAAGTCTCCTGCGCATGATCATAACGACATCCTCTAGAGATCAACATCATGTGTTCAAATACAGACAGTTATGGCTCTGAAATCTGATTGAATGAGCGATGTTTGAATTCTAAATATAATGTGTCAAGTTACCACAATATCACATGCTATTCGGCAAATTAACTACATTACTTGTTGTGGAATTTTCTATATTGAGATTATTATTAACAAATTAACTGTGAGGAAATAGATTTTGGAGCAGGTTTTGTTGGGAGGCCACTGTTGTAGAAAATCTATAAGGTTTCAATCACCTTTATGTATAGAAAAATACATTGCTGTAGCTCAAGCAGTAAAGCATAGTGCTAGCAACGTCAAGGTAATGGGTTCAGATCCCAAGGAATGCATGGACTGATTGAATGCAATGTTAGTTGCTTTGGATAAATGCATCTGCCAGATGCTTAAATGTAAATGTAAAAATGATAGTTCAAGGTACTTCTTGTGATATGAATTCTAAAAAGCCATTCTTTTAAAGCATTTAAATAGAAATATGTGCTTTGTAAAATAAAAAGACTGCGTCCTATCAATTAATGACAAAAAGTCTTTCTGCTGAGTTGTCCTCACAGGCTATATGCGAAAACAAGCAGACCAGACTACCCTGATTCTTGAGCAAACATGTATTATGGTATTATGAACCGGTTCTTTTTAGTGTAGCCTAAACAAATGAGCCAATACTTTTAATGAATTGTTCAGTTGAATCAGTTTGACAAATCCTTTACTGAATTGAATTGATTGAAATGGTTAATGAATCAACATCTGACTCTCTTAATGAACTGTAATTTTCAGCGATGTCCATATATCAAAATGAAGCAAGTTTTGTGCAAGTATCAGTGTAAATAAAAACACACACTTGCTACAGTTTTTGTAACAAATGAATATTGTAGATATAATTTACAGTATATAATTGTTGTTATTTTATAAAAGCACTGGCTTATTGTTTCATTCTCAAGGGAAGCATTTCTTTAAAGTCTTAATTTACTTTGGATGAAAAAATATCCATCGTAAAAGACAAACATTTTACTTTTGCTCATGTAGGTTATTTAATTTTCAGAGTGATGGTTAATGCATCTGCAGTGGGTGGCTGCCATATAGTCTGTCCCATGAGCAATTATGGAGACAGATGCATGTCTTTTAGAAAGAAGGGATGGAGTGAAAGACACGCCAGAGAAGCTCCGTTCTTCTTTATTATCCGTCTCTAAAGACGCGAAGGCACCGTGTCTGTCACGGGTCAGATGTCACCGCAGCTCTGTTTGCCGAACAAATGACTTAAGGAAAGCGCTTAGATTCCTTGTTCTTTATTCAAGCCTCTTTCAAATCCGTCTCAAAGATGGAGGGGCAAACAGAGAGAAGGAGGCGTGGATGGCAAAATCTGCAAATTAAAGGAAAAGGAAAAAGAAGCAAAAAGGCAGTGCCCCTCGCGTCTGCTCGTCCAGCATCGTGACCCTGATTTACGAACCCCTTCCTTTAATGAAATTGTTTCTGTGACAGAGCCGGTAAAAGCTTGTAATTGATTGGCTGCTCTAATTTAATGAAATTACTCCCTTTCTGACTTTAAAAAAAAAGAAGAGGGGGGAGGACGAGATAGGAGGAGGTTATAGCCAGACAGGCCACTTTTAGCCAGCTGGTCCTTTATCCCGACTGCGGTGAGGAGAGGAGAGTAGATATGAGATCCCCGTGTGTGTGTGTGTTAGTGTGTCTACCTCCCACCCGCAGCCCCCACCTCTCCTCCTCCTCCTCCTCCTCCTCCTCCCTCCCCTCAGCCCCCACCCGCTCGTCTGCAGACATGCCGCTGACTTCTGTCTCTCATCTGCAGGCAACTGGACAGCAACCACATCAGCTGCATCGAAGATGGAGCCTTCCGAGCCCTGCGCGATTTGGAGATACTGTGAGTCCCCCTCCCGCCTCCTCTGCGGGGTTCTCTCCTCTCTCTTCACCTCTGCTGTCCCTTCCTCTAACTCTGTCTCTGTGTTTCTTGATTGCTCTCGAAGGACAAACTGTGTTGCGTTATGGACCTGTGGCGCATAGTCCGGTGTCACCC
>NW_015552562.1:1756842-1779572 GCF_001515605.1 Sinocyclocheilus anshuiensis
CGCCACCGCATCCCCATCAAGCCAATTGGCAGGGCGCTAAGTGCCAAACTCATCCTCCAAATGAGCGCCGCTCACTGGGGACCCAGAGCCAAGCCACCCCCTCTATTAATTCCGGGCTCCATAGGACACAGCAGCATGGCATTACATCATTGTTAGGCAGGTTCTCCGGCAGTGTTAGCTTGAGGTGAAGGTAGAATCAAAGAAGGAAAGATAGGAATATATTCCGTGTCCTCTGTCCTCTCCTCGTGACCAGAGCATAAAATGACCTTATAAAACAGGAGCTCGGGAGCAGGAAAGTGTGAGTAAGTCGGGAATCAATTTTTATTAATAATACAGAACCTCCCTAGATTCTGCCAAAGACCTTTGGGACCCCGACGAGCCAAGGAGAGCTTGGCACATGAATACACATCACTTTCCTGCTGATTGAGCCATCTCTCCACCCCTCTGGAGAGGCTGCAACACACAGGTCTGCAAATGACACTGTATCATGGCAAAATAACCCCATGCGCAATAATCAAGCTTAAATCCATGTTCTCCAGTAGCAGATTCAACAAACTGAACGTTAAGGCTGTGCTACAGAGCCAGCTTGTAAGAATATGACACCTCTAGGTAACTGATGGCGAAATTAAGGTTTAGGTATAGCAATTTCGCCGCAGGTGTTAATGCTGTGAGTCTCAGTGTGAGGACACTGAACGATTTTTCCAACATGAGTTATATTATAGTCCGGACTAACTTTTGTCTTAAGACTGATCTTTCTGAATGGCAGCACAGCAGATGGAGATCCATCTCTTGTATCGCCAAAGAGTATTATGACTTAGTGTGATGTCATAATGGTGTAAAAAGCAGGAGTAGTGGAGTTTTAAGGGTTCATTTATGCTTTTAGAAATGTCCAGGGATTGTTGATTGTAGACATCATTAACACATTCAACCACATTAGTTCTTTTGTTTAAAACAGTGCTGGATTATGTGAATTCAGGGCAAGCGTGTGTGTGTTTTTTTTTTTTTCAAAGTAGATCAGTATAATTTGACATCTGGAGTTATAAATAAAAGAACGAATGATAAACATTCTAAAAATGTGATGTTAATGTGTGTTTTTGCAATTCAGAGCGCACTTGGTGTAATTTAAGGGTCGTATTAAATGCATTGTTTGAGCGCGGTGTGTTAAGCATAACTCCAGAGGCCAACTGAATCTTTTAATTTCAATGATCATTAAAGGCCTATTAAAATAGATGGTGCACTGCGACATAATTGAGAGATTTGAGCATCCTTTCCCATCATGCACTGTTGGGTTTTCGTGATCACTGTAAAATTTTGGTGATCACCATAAAGAGCGACTAACAAAATTCCAAAGTGGGGAGCTATTAAACACTTCCATCGGGTTTAGAGATGGTGATCAGAGTGGAGATTAGACAGAGCGGTGTCACCCCGTCTGGTCCGACACAGTGGCGCTTAGCATGCGATCGTCCGTGCAACAGCTAAAGTTGCTCGTTTGTCATCCTGTGCTGCATTGTTGCCGCTTGAAAAAGTGTCCTGACTTTGCCGGGTGCACCTTAGCGTTAAAAGCACAGCGTTTTCTGATTAGAACGTCTGCAGATTTTCACTTCCTACTTTAAAGCAGGTGTTAGACTCAGTTAGATGCTCAGATCTCTGTTCTCCTGCCTGCTGGGAAGACCTTGGTTTAGTCAGAGTTCATAGTAAACGCTTTGATAGCAGAGAAGAGATTTGATGTGTTCGTGAGTGAGTTCATTTTTTTCCTTGGGTGTCCCCTGGATTGTCCCGGAGAGGATGAGAGGCTGGACGTGGCTAACCCTCCTCCACAACTAAATGACTGCTAGTGATTTAACGCCTGCCAAACTACACAGAATTAATGATCGGCCCTTTCTGCTGATGAATTGTAATTTATATTTAACATAACTGCGCTAATGACTGAACTAATGACTTCAAAGCTATCTCGGACATTTTCTCACACAGGACGTGACTTGCATCCCAATGAGCTGAAGGAAGTGTGGTAGGCAGCACATTGATGTGTTCTCCATCTGCAGAGCAGCTAAACCTGCCTAACAAGGAGCACCCCTTGATTATTTTTCATTTAATACTTAGGTACTGCGTGTGCTTCCTCTCATTTTTCATTCTGATCGTTTTTTTTTAAATATACACCAAATCAGGCCCTTTTATCTTTCCATTCTTGCTTTAAATATAGATGGACTGTGTGGAACTGTGCATTATAAGGTGTCCACCTTATCTTTATTATATTCATGAAATTCAAGTTGGTGCTTTTAATAACCGTGAATGTTGGTAGCGCTTCTCATTTCTAATTTTACAAAGACAAATCAAATCAAATTTCATATATAATATAAATGAGATTCCATGTGGTGTAAGAATAACTGAATATTTTTCATGGGTATGTGCCTGAAACTCAATTTTCATACATACACCATTGTCAATATACAGAATTTTTTTTTTTTATTTGGTTAAGCGGGTTAAAAAAAATGTAGTTAATATGATTCCTTAGCCAAGTAATTAAGGTGAAATTAAAAATCGCTGTTTAAAAATAACAAATAAAGTTGATGTTTGGAAGGCATGGTCTAAGCGTAAAAAAAAACTGTAACTTTTTAACCTTTCTTATAGTAAGGAGAACAAAAAAATGTTAACTACTTCAAAATATGTATATTCAGCATGAGTTTGGCCAGTTATTCATTAAAAAATTCAAAAAAAAAATTAAAGCCAAAGAAAGCATGAAGAATGTCCACCTGGTCAAGTATTCAAGCGGATTTATTTTTCAGCAGGGTTATGGTAAGCACATTTTGTTCTGATGTATGTTCTTATCGTGCTAAGCACACAATGAAGAGACAATGAGAAAGTCTCACACAATCTGTTTCAAATTATGCTAAGCGAAATATATGTTCACTTGCTGTTTAAACACTTGGATCTTTTGTGGAATTGCTCACAAGTTTTATAATCGTCCTTCAGGGCTATTTTATAAAATGTGGTTTAAATGTGAGAAGGGAATTTATAGTATTGTGAGAAAGAGCATTTTGGAAATACCCCATATACCCCACTCAGCTTTGTCTATACACAGCACTCTCGCAAGCGCTGGAGCCTCTGCATATTTTATAACCACTTTTGTACAGAAAATTCTGGCTCTGAATCAAATGTCAAATCATGTGAAATTTTTTGCCCTGCTGTGTCATTTTTTTATGAGCAGGAGAGTGCCGAGACATTTCCGTGCCATCTCCTGAAGGTGACTTTCCCTCCCACCATGCATTGATAAGAAGGCCCAAATTTTCACATTACCACCGTCCTCTCCTCCTGCCAAATGCTGTCATTTTTCAATGTGTGCACGGCACATTTTTCTCGACAGCTTGGCACAGACCTCGCTGGTCGAACTAAAGTGAGTTTAAAGAGACTCACTTGTAGTGCAATAGCATGCCACGAAATTCCAACCAGGGTAAATCTGAGTATTTGCAGTGTGTTGTCAGATTAGACGCTGATTGTGTAAGGGAGCGTGAGGAGGTGGATTATTAATTAATCCTGGTTATGAAATGTCACGCTGTCAGACTCAAGAACTTGGAAAAATCCTGAATGGAAGAAGCTATCACATTTCTGTGGTTACGTAGACGTCCTGGGATTGTATTGGGGGGCATTTGATCGAAACCTAAATGCATTACGAACGAAATACTGTGTATTTCATATGTAAGGTTTGAGAACTATAATTTTCTTCTTCTCGGGGCTTATGGTTTGGCAGTTTTCTACCTTCATAATGTAATTTTCTCAATGCAAGACCTTTTGAATGTTCCTCTTGGCAACGATAACCCTGAGCTTTGCTCCTTTTCGGCCCCTGCCGCCCCTTATCCTAATCATTTCTAACCCCTGTGCTCAAAACATTAGCTCTTTTCAGATTTAACAATTCCCTCTTTGGGAACTGGAGAGCACGGATTCCCTTGAATCAGATATCCAATGCATCTTTAATTTCTAACACGGGTTGGCCTCCCTCTGGACAAATCAGCCTTACTTCTGCAAGGCCTGATTGAAAGGTTGTCTTTAGTCAATAGATGAGTCTTTATGTGACAGACAACAGGCAGGCGGCGGGAGAAAGGGCAAGCTGATGGCTAAATGAGAGGATGGATTAGGGGAGTGGAGGGGGAGAGAACTGTCATTAGCTCACAAACAGCACTTTCAAGCACAGGAAATTGCCTTGCCACCAGACATGGCCCCATTGCGTTATCTTCGTGTGGTCTATGCCAAAGCTCGGGGAGATGGGGAGGGGGCAGGCTGGAAATCGTGCGTTTCAGCAGTCAGACCCGTGTGCACAATTAATCATTCGCTCCTGGATGGCCAAAGAGAGGAGGGAGGCCGACGGAACAGCTTAGATTCAATCTATCCTCATTTACGCTATAATGGCCTCATCAATGGCGGTGGAAGCATGTCTGTTTTCGCTGTAGTGCCTGTTCTTTTCACTTCTCCTCCCGTCCTCTGCACCATGGAGGGATGGAGAGCTCTTTCTCTTTTTTCAGAGGAGGCAACGGGTAGGTTTATGCAGCCATAAAGCTTCCCATTTTTTTGTTACAAATACTAAGCACTAGTGTTTCTTTTTTTTAATAAGCCCACACTTGAACACAAACCACATGGATGGGATTATGCGTGGCAGATCACGTTATTTCTGTGTTTATCCTCAGTGGGTTTATTTGAATTAGCAGAATAACATCTGATTGCGGCTGAACTTGCGATGCTAAGCAAAACAATGGCAAAGATTTCCATCCTGCTCACATGAATTCCATCACACTGCAACAAGTGGAGTCTCATAATGAAATTGCTCTCCATCTGGAGGCACTTTACTCATTTGTTTTGACTCGAGGGCCTGACACAGGGATGCCCTGTAAACGGTTGCTCGGATGGATGCTTGCATTGCAAACTCACCATTATGCTGTAGTAGCGATAATAGTTTCCCATGGAAACATCACAGACATGTTGGCTCACTCGAGTTTGCAAGATAGTAAGTGAATGGTCATATGTAGACAAGGTTGTGTATATTCCCTACTTTCTAAAGGTAGGCCCTCTGCAAACGCACTTGATTTTACACCACAAAAGACAAAGGATTGAGAAGACAAAAAGTTGAGCAGAAAACCCTCAACCTTTACGTTTATATAAATGAACGCAAGTCTTCTTACCAAAGCGATTTAGAATAAGGGTCAGTTACCAGGACAGTTATACACTCAAAGGAAGAGTATTGACTTTCCTCAAGCCTGTCATGTCAAATAACATGTCTTTGCCTCATGATTTCTCACTTGTGCAAGTGAATGGCCCTAAGTCAGGCGAGGGAGCACTTCAGTTATTTCCCTTCAGGCCCCTGCATCCACCAAAACAACCTCACTTTTATTTCGAAATGTCCTGGCTCTGAAAACCCAGCCATCTTTTAGGAGTGCAGTATCCAGAGACCCTCTCCAAGTCCCTCTAATGAGGGCCTGAAGAAAGTCTAGAGCACTCAAGACCCCACTGTCAAGCTTTTTGCGACTGTGGGAAAGCTTTCTTGACATAGCCGAGAAAAGAAAAGGGAAGTAAAAAGAAAACGTGCCCCACTGAGACGGTCTGAAGACTAAGTGTTGTGAGCAATTAACAGCTGCCCGCTTTTATTGACGCCTGCATCAATAGAGCTTTAAATAAAATCATAAAGTTACACAGTCAAGCCGTACAGCGCGGTATTTGTCAGGATCCGGCATTGATTTCATTTCGTTTCGGCTTGGATGCACTTTCTCAGGAGACACTGTGGATGCGGTCCTTCCCTGCAGCAGTTGATTTTGCTTAACACATTTTTGATTTATGGTCAACTACAAGGCGACAGAGGCGGAATGACTTAATATTGCCGGCGATGAAGACAAAGAAATTTTAAAGACTCAAGGTGATCTTCAATTATCACAAGTGGCTTTAACAAGAGCCGCTCATGCTGTGCTGTTATTTGCTGAGATCCCACGCTGCAGCAGTGGACAGCCCTCTGCAGTGCGGAGGGCTGGATAAAGGGAAGACTGACAGTCTTGCGTAAGACAGAGTCTCTCCAGTGGGCTCTTTAAGACCCTTGGTCCACTGCTCAATGTTTCTTGTGGCAAAGCTTAACTCATACCAGAGAAGTCCATATTAACAGGTGCAGTCTGACACCAAAGGTCATGGCTCTCGGCATGAACATGTCAGGTTTAAGCCGACTTAAAGTAACTGTGATGCCCTGTCTGGCTCCAGCTTTTTCAAATTATGACTGCATGAATGAAATCTATATGAGATTTAGTTTTACTCAGAGCTTCTAAACCTGGAAACCGGATGGCTGAAATATGAATGAGCGAGAGAGCACTACCACAGCAAGCACCAGCTGTTTGCCGCTCTCTGTGGATCCTGTTCTCTCTTTAGCAGTCCTTCTTCAGTTCTCAGTCCTGTATTCATTTCTGTTCTGTTCTTTTCTTCTCTTACATCACCTAACTTTGGAGGATGCTCCCAAGGTTTCTTAGATGGGAGATAGTCCTTCCTGAGCAAATTGCATTTTCCCTTGGTGATGGTTTGGTATTACAGGCTTTTACCAGGGCGTTCCTCCCTCCGGCTTGCCCAGAGCTTCTTCTATTTACATCTCTATAGAGCGGCAGAGAACAGCAATGAAACCTCTGAGCCACAGCGGCCTTGACAAGAGGATCGCTTTCTGGTGCGGATTTGGTCAACTCCTCGCGAGGGTGATTCCTTCACCCTGTGTGTGATTTGTGTGGAATTTTCTGTCTATGTGTAGAATAGCAATAATTTTCCATTCCATTTAGTAAGTTTTCTTCTTTCCCTCACTCATAATAAAGTGTTCCACCACAGATCCGAGCCAAAATCAATATTCAGAAATAATTTAAAGTCCCGCAAGAATGTTATATTTTAGAGGGATTAGTTTTCCTCTGATTTGTGCAATTTTATAGTACCAAGAATTGGACTCGGGCTGGGAAATTTCCATTGGTCAGAATTGTAAATTTGATCACTCCAATAGTGTAAATAGCTTGTTTGTGTTGAGACTAAATTTACTGGCCTTGAATAAAAAGCAAGACCAGCAGCTGGTCTGATCAGTCAGTGGGCTCTGGGATTAATACCAAAATCTATGGGACTGTTTGTCTTCCTGTAACTTAAAGGGTTAGTTCACCCAAAAATGAAAATTCTGTCATTAATTACTTACCCTCATGTCGTTTCAAACCCGTAAGACCTTCGTTCATCTTCGGAACACAAATTAAGATATTTTTGATGGCACTTTTTTTTTTTTGCGCACAAAAAGTATTCTCGTATCTTTGTATAATTGCGGTTGAACCACTGATGTCACATGGATTATTTGACCGATCTCCTTGCTACGTTTCTGGACTTAGGAACATTTCAGTTACGTTGCCTGTCTATGCAGGGTCAGACAGCTCTCAGATTCCATCAAAAATATCTTAATTTGTGTTCCGAAGATGAACGAAGGTCTTACGGGTTTGAAACGACATGAGGGTGAGTAATTAATGACAGAATTTTACTATCACTTTAAAGAGTAGAGCATGACACAAGGTCATGGGTTCAGTTCCCAAAAAAAGTTTATTTTTACCTAATTCATTATCTTCCAAATCCATAAATGTAAATCATGGATGCACTGTACTCAAGAAGTACCGTTGCAGGATTCATTAGAAGGAATACTCAGACCCCAAACCCAAGCTGTAAACTAAATTGGCGAAGTCAGAGAGATCAGCAGTTTTCCCTCACCAAGCAGGAACTATTAAAATCCTAAACTGAGAAATTCCAGACCCTTTTCCAAGAGGTGGAGGTACAGGAGGCTGTGTGTTCTGCATGTGTGCGATAGGTTAGGGGGTTATGGGGTGGGATGGACTGATTGCAAGATTAGGTCAACTAAGTAGCACTAATCAGAACTGTGGCTGGTATGACAGGAAGCAGAGAGCACCACCATCCATAATTATAAGTGTGCACATCATCGATGATATCATTCAGACATTATACGCTTATGTGAACACACTACTCCCAGTGACTTTTTCTTATTTAAAAAGTTATCTAACAATTACTTTTTTATATTTTACTCTAAGAAAACAGGCTTGCATACATGGTTCAGTGAATTCAGCAAAACGCTGTTGTGCATGGTCTGGTCTTCATTCCCAAATGTTATCTGGAGTCACTCGCTGTCTGTTTACTAAGTAAATGCCTTTTTCTAATATTTGTTCTCTCTTCTTTTCCTTCTAGCACTCTCAACAACAACAACATCACCCTCATCCCACTGTCAAGCTTCAACCACATGCCCAAACTGCGGACACTGTAAGTACTGAAGAGCTTCTTCATGGTAATGCTATACAATCAGATATTCATTTATCTACATTTAGTGACGTTCATTCTAAATCTTGACTCTTTTTGAAAGGATTTGCTGCCTGACTAGAGGCTCTGTGGTGACGCCGTGCCAGTTTTCAGAGCTGTGGTCTGTTTGCAAGCAGACGTTGTCTTAGCTGAAGATATTGAGATGGTTTTCTTAACACAGATGCCTGTGTCGCTCCTCTGCGTTTGCACTGTCAGACCCAAACCACAATTGATATAAATAATTACACAGTCCCCAAACCTCGTTCCAATCTGTGTCTGACCTGCGATATTAACAAGACTCAGAGATGCTTTTGTTATTATTCGAGTGTGGTCGTTCTTCTCAGAGCTTTGGCTCTAATAGAGGGATAAATAAAGAAATATGTCAGGAGTAAATGCTAGTTTGATTTCGGGGCTTCTGGGAGTTTGAATCTCCATCTGAAACACAAGGCTTTAGGGTTATCGTCATTTCTTTTTCCATCTATCTCTCCTCTTTCCGTCATGGCGTTCTCCCTGGAGCCTGCGCTCAGAGTCATCCATAGCTCGAGCTCCACAGCCGAGCAGTCTGGCCTCCCTCCCATCGGTCAGCCCATCAGACAGGCCAGACCCCTCATGCGGGATTGAATTTGCTGATGCTCGGATGGCCGGGCGCGTTGCTCCCTGGGCAGTATTGAATTATCAACAGCGAGGCTTTGGTTGCTACCCAGTTCCTTTGGATTGAATTTTCTGTCTCTAATATCCCTGATATATCTGTATTGAATTTGTTGCTCGTAAAAACAACTTATTAAATCAAATTTTTAGAGATGCTGGTAATCCATTTAGTAGGATGGTGGTTTGGCTCCAGGTTTCTGATGAAATAGTCCAGTTTGCCTCACCTTTCCCCGACCTTCTACAGACATACTATCTTTGTGCATTCAATTAGATCAAATGATATCACCCCATGATGCTTGCCATTCAATAACTCAGACAAATGAAAAGCACTCCTACCGCTAGTCATTTTCCGTGCATGACGGTCGATAGGGTGTGCTTGCACGTGGAGCTTCCCCATCGTGCCTGTCCTCGGCTCATCCTATGCACCTGAGGCAGCCGAGGCTTCTTCTCCTCATGCCATCCATCTCTGTAATCCCACTCATCTGTAATTAATCCGCAAAGACGGGGCCAGATACTGGATTTGTAATGGGAAAAGCTCTATTAAAACCATTGCCCCCTGCTGAAATCGTCAATGGCGGGTTTTTGTCCTCCTAACTGGATTCTGTCTATTTCATTTACAGACAGTGTTGACCGGTATAGCTGCGCCTTTTGATTCGCTGACACCACTTTTTCTTTGAACTGTGTCTCTCGTACCCTTCGTGTAATGGCCCTTGAGAGATTTATATTAAGGTGTTATTGGGAAATGTGCCATTTGTTGAAGACCTTGTTGAAATGAGGGTGCATGCTCTGGGGATTTGGGAGCGGTTTACTGTGGTCTCCTCGGAGATGTTACTATCATCCGTATAATAGAATGACCCAGTCACACTCGTGTTGTCACTAATTCAGATATGTTATTCCGAGTCTGCATTACCGAAGCTGTATAGAGATTCTCCCTATTAATATTTACTTGTTCTCGGCGCCGATTTCCTTCCTCCTTTGCATTTAAATGCCATATGACAGATGGAATATGACATTGAGTGTGTGGTAAACATTGCTCTTCTGGCACAGTGTTCACTTTCTCTGTCAGAATGTCCTTCTCCTGTCAACTAAAAAAAGAAGAAAATTAAGCTTGCTTTTAGTACCTTGTTTATTTGTTTGTTTGTTTATGCATTTATTTAGTTATGCATTTGACATTATTTACACTGATGTTAATAACTAAACAGACATGTATTTATTTATTTATACGATTACGATTTATTATTTAATATTTATGTATTTACTTATTTATATCTTTATTCATTAAATTATTTTTTTCTTTCGTTCATTCATTCACTCACTCACTCACTCCAACAAATTCCAGCATGACACATACTCTTCTGACATTCTTCTTTTTCTTCCACATTATGGCATTGAAAATGATAGGAGGAGTGTTTAAATACATTTGTCATGAGAATAATTTCACAATGGAAAAATCTTAAAGGTCTGTACATAGGGTAATTTTCTTTATTTAAAAAAATGACATATTTCCTTCTTTCTTTCTTTCTTTCCTTGTCCTACCAGTCTTTTTCTCAAACTTGTAATTAATTAATTAGCAAATGTTGGCTATTACAAGTAAACACTTGGTTGCCGTGATTTTGCAAAGTAAGACATGTTCCTGGATCAACATCTTTTGTTGATCCTGGATCAACATTACTGTCCAAAAATACAGACTTAACCCAATCCCTACCCCTAAACCTAACCTTACCATAATTTATTCCTAAAATCAGATTGAAATGATAGCTGATTAACAAGAGTGTAGAAGCACCTAATCCTGATTGTAAGCCTAAAACTGACATTTCCTGAAAAGTTATCTCTTAATTCTGATTGGTTGATTGGAATGATATTCCAGGATCAACAAGGATGTTGATCCAGGAACATGTTGTACTTGGTGAAATCACGCTCAACATAAACACTTAGGGCCTTTTCATTGTGTTGTTTTTTAAAGCCACTCCTTACATTCTATTTCTTAATGGACCTTCGGGTTTCATTGGTGAAAAAGTTCACGTTCAGCTCTTGTTAATTAAGCCCCCTTTTCCTCCCCCTCTGATTAATCAACTGAGGAATATACTCCAACACAAACACAAAACACACTGCAAGAAAAAAGCGTTTCTTAATTAAGCTGCAAAGCAAGACAATAAAACAACAGGGAGTCTGTTCTTGCTGATTATGTACTGTATTAAAAGCTATTTTCACCTGTCTTCATTTGTTCTGTTATTGGGACTAATATTAATTTTCACACTTCTGTACAGAAGCGACATGACAGTTATAACTACTATTAGAAGGAATGCTGTTCTATTCATATTTGACTCAAAATGCTGTTAATGTTCCGTGTTCTCCATTTGCTTTCTTGTGTCATTAAACCATGTTGTCTTTAGTCAGTTTTCCTCCTGATCTGTTATTTTTCCATCTTTTCCTCCTCCCCAGGTCCTGCTCAGACGGAGCCAAGGTCATGCGCTCCCCAGGCGTCCATCTGCCCTGCTGCCTGCACCTGCAACAACAACATTGTAGACTGCCGTAAAAAAGGCCTGACGGAGATTCCTGCCAACCTGCCTGAGGGAATTGTAGAAATGTATGGATTCCACTCCTCAAAATCATTCGCCTTCTCTATTTGTGTAAAATCTGCCTGTGTGATAAGTACTTACCGCTGATATCGCCTGTGCGGTGATCTGGCTTCTTCTGCCTGTCATGTAACAAAGGCCATTAGCGGTGCGGTGTAGCAGCCTTATTAGCGAGTGCGTTAACGTCGTGCCGCAGTTGCAGATAGATCTTGCTCAGTGCTGCTGGAGGTCCACCATCCCGTCTGCACGGTTTAGGTAATTAGACAACCAGTCAAGGATCAAAATGAGGTGGGTTATACTGAGCCCAATCTAATGTCCAGGAACCCTGAGTGATTTATCAGCAGATTCAAGGCTGCTGAAGTTATCTGAGATATGATGTGAAAAGATAGACCTTTTAATTATTAAGTATATAGTTCATATAAGTACTAATTTTGGTATAAGTAGATTACCAAATACCAAAATTTTAGTAATTGATACCGATGTCTGTGACATTTCATCATAGCATACAACAGCTGTTCCAATACCATTCAAGTAAATGGTCAGAAACAAAATAAAGAGCAAAGAAATACAGTAAATGAATGTGTTAATTGTGCAATTCTTTTTTTTTTTCTTTCAGTTTAATGCGTTAAAAAGTCTTTGACACAATTAACAGAGCACCTGTTTTTTCCCTGGCATCCTTTGGCTAGCTTTACAGTAGACTATATTAACACGCTACCAAGCACGATAAAACGCAAAAGAGATGTTATTAATTTGGTACCGGCACACTGTCTGTGTCAGACATCAGACACGTGAAAGCGCACAGAAAGCGGCTTCAGACAGCGTGCCAGTAGCGCATTGAGTTCTTTTTCGCTTTTAAAGTGAAACCTGCTGCAGTCCGTCACTGATGTAAATCAAAGAACAGAAGAAAAAGAGAAACCACTCACTGCTCTTCGCTGATTAACATTTGTAGCCTGATTAATCTATATTCAGTTTATAGTTTATGCATATACAATTTAGTTACTTTTCAAAGCCTATTAAATGTTAAAAATAATGTCTTTCAATTATACTGTAATGTTAAATGGCTATAATTAATGGCTAAAACTGAGGGGAAAATGCATTTACAGGTACAGGTATATACAGGTATCAGTTGCAGTATTGGTATCAATGATACTGGCCATCATTAATAATAGAATAATATGCCATTAAACTATTTATTTATTTATACATTAATAACTGCAATTAATTAGTTAATTTTTTAATCGATTGACAACACTAGCTAATAGTTATGTTAAGAAAACGTCACTTTTTTTGAATGTCCATTTCAAACTCATTTAAGAGGATGTTCTCTAAAACCCTAGTTCTGTCATGACAACTCTCGGAGGGATTGGCATGGTAATGTACATGGCAATGTTAATGTATTTGGTCTTGGCGGAATAGATCTGCTACGCTGTACGGCAGCGCAAGTACCGAGACTTGCTACTGCCAATACATCCACAACATGCTGCTGTGAGCATGTAGGAAATATTGCTGCTGCACATATAACATGCATGAAATAACCCCCATATAGCATACATGAATCACCTCGTAGCAGATCTATACAGATGGAGCTGGGGAAGGTGGAGGGTTTCTGAAGCAAGCTGCAACTGCTACGGCAAGCACTAGTCATATATTTGAATGCAAGCGAGCTCATACCGATACAGGAGAGAACCAATCAGCTGTGCCATGTGATAATGATGTCATTAGGTCAGATTGAGTTAGACCTATCGGACTGTGCCATCTAGAGTTTCATGCCAGAACTCTGTATTTGTCTTTGGATGTCTTTAATGACTGTGGCTTTTTTGTGCAATTCGGTTATATTTTTATGAGAAAGCCACAGTTTTTAAAGCAACCTTTAGATTAATGCTGTTGTCTATTTTTCTGCCTATTAACTTTTTTATATGACCTTTGCTTCATTGTGCCGGGCATGTTAGCTTGCGTAATGCTAATGTTAGCATATTAACTTTAGTATTCTTATTAAAAAGCAATCAAATGAATGTAATTCATACAGTGCAAACATCTGACCTTGTTGTTGTTCCAGCCACTTCTGTATTCGGTGTCCTTCAAATGCAAGAGAACGTCCAAAAGGGGTTTTGCGGTATCTTCCAATAAACAAGGACATTTTGGTTGCGCATGGGAAATTTGCAAGGCCAACATTTCCACTGTGCGCATAGGCTGGGACGTCGTGTTTAATGATCACATAGCAGCGCAGTGGTGTGCTCACACACATGCATACTGTTACAAAGAAAACACTCGAGTTTTTTGATGGGTTTTGGCTGTCTTGCCTCAAGCTGATTGAATGTTCTCGTGCTTTGGAGAACGTCCATATCGTCTTGGTCAGAGTATTTGGTATCCATATTGATTCAGAGATCCTTTTTATTTGCACTAAAGGACAGGTAGGTAATTGCCCTGATATGTGCTGTTCCTCACAGTTGTTGTTATGTCAATAGTGTATGACCTTTGCATAATAAATGGATATGCAGGCTAGGACACATTAGCCCATCCTAGCTCATGGCCAAAAACAAATTGGGCTAATGAAATGATGTATAACCTGGAGCATGCAGAGAGCTGTGCTTATTTCTCAGGGACTTGTTTTCTGTGCCCTCTTATCCCAGTGAGCCAAAACACAAATTGAACGCCCAATGTACAGGCTGCCGTAAAGCATTAGATGGCTTTCTCTGTAGACCTCCAGAAGGAGCATTAAGTACCAGCCAGACTCTCAAAAACAAAAGGTTCTTCAGCGAAAGACTCTTTTGAGCACTTTAGGTTCGACAGAGCACCCTCGTTTCATAAAGAACATTTAATTCACTCTTGCTCTATTGTTCTATTTGCAATAAGTAAAAAATTGTAAATAAATGAAGTCTTTCTAAATAAAAATTGTAAAAAGGGATTAGGTTATTCAGATCAGCATAATGTTTTATAGATGGTTACATAAAGAACTAAAGAACAAAGTTATTTGTGGAACTTAAAATCAGGCCTCTCGGTTTTAAATTAAATATTTATTTTTTAAGCGTGGGCCTGTAAAACACGCCTCCAAATACTTTCAAACTCTGAGGAATGAAATCACCAGCAGATCTGTGTTGTGAGTGGAATAAATGTGATATGGTGCATGTACATTTGCGAAACACCTACAGGAATATTACATCGTTTTCTTTTCTCTGCCATGCCATATTTGTTTCATAATTTTATTATATGCAATTACTAGCGTAATGGAAAAGTCAGTGTTGTGTAACAAAACATATCCATCTGTTCCCATATAGTCGTCTGGAGCAGAACATGATCAAGAGCATCCCAGCAGGAGCGTTTTCCACGTACAAGAAACTGAAGAGAATGTAAGAACTTCCACACACAGCAACACAAACTGATGGTCTTACCATTTACATTATACCAATCAAAAGGTTGGGGTCAGACTTTTTTCTTTTCATCAAAAAATCCTGGAAAAAAGGCTGCACAACTGTTTTCAACATTAGTAATATGAAATGTTTCTTAAGCAGCAAACCAGCATATTAGAATGATTTCTAAAGGATCATGTGACACTGCAGACTGGAGTAATGATGCTGAAAATTCAGCTTTGCATCACAGAAATAAATTACATTTTAAATATATTAAAATAGATAACAGGTATTTTAAATTGTAATAATATTTAACCATTTTACTGTTATTATGCAGCCTTGGTGAGCATAAGAGATTTCTTTTAAAAATCGTACTGACCTCAAACTTTTGAATGATAGTTTACGTATATCCAAAAAGCACTTTAAAATCAGCTAAACATTCCTCTATTTTGACACATCTAGAAATATACACACTTTCTTTTTAGACTTTTTCAGCCTATGCATGAACTCTATACCTGCTGCAAGTGATCTCCTGTCAACCACTTTGAAAAAAATAGTAGAAGGGTTCATAACACGCACCGCAGTTTCTAGAGGCATGTCACCCTGCACAAGAAAATCTATATTTTAGACACAAATTCAGATATTTAATAAGATCTTCTCACCTCTGCTTTGGCAGTGATGCCTTGATGTGAAGAGCTCAGTATTTTGAAGGATATACTCAAACAAATCTGGGCTTCCTGAGAGAAACACACCTGAGGGGGAAAAATGAATTTGTGTACGGTTTTTCACAACCACTTCTCACCGAATCATTGTAGAGTTTATTTCCACCCCAACAACCCAAAATTGAGAAAATCTAGCTTACATGACAGAAGATTTTAAAGAATCAAGTCATTATTTATTCACCCTCATGACATTGCAAGGTTTACGCCAGTTCAAGTCATGTGATAGCTTATTGTGAGAAGAAGTAAATGGTTTAATGATGATCACCAGGCAGTTTCTTATGTTCTTTTCTCCTCAGTATCGAGTTCGTTGGGTATTTATGGAGTATCGACGTCCTGTCAGACAAATGTGCAAACCATCCTTTTGTTGGTCTAACAGTTGGCCGTATTATCTCTATTTATGTCATTACAGAGACCTGAGCAAGAATCAGATATCTGAGATTGCAGAAGATGCGTTTAGTGGCCTGCGCTCGCTCACTTCACTGTAAGTGTTTTTCACGCACACATGCAAGCATTCATACACCTGAGCTGCGTAGTAATGCATTTACAAAGATAATAGGCGTGCGTAAATGTAAACAGTCAGGTGAAAGGACAGGTGTCGAATAAATCAGCTGACAGAATGGAGACGAGACAGCCTACTGTCTGCCTGAGTGTGTGTCTTTCGCTGTGCGTGTGTGAGTGTGTGTGTTTGCTGACATCTGCAGCAGCGTGAACACAAGGGAGGACTTTCATTTAAATCACCTCAACAAGTCAGAGAGAGACAGAAGCCTCAGCGTGTGCATATTAATTTGGTCAGATCTATCTCCCTGCGTCCGGCCCACACAGCTGTAAACGAGACAGAGCTCATTTACACATGCCGCGTGATTAAAGAGGCGCTGAGGGGTGGAAGATGGGCTGCGGTCTCTCAGGGAATAGGAATAAAGCAAAGAGGACGCGCGAGATGACATAAACACACAACTCGGAAGTTAGAGTGTGTTGAAGGAATGGTTCAGCCGAAAGTGAACGGCGCTCAGAACTCACATGAACTCCTTTCTTCTGTGAACACAAAACACATTTACTATGAATGGAGAACTTCAAAAGGACACAAAACACCATAAATTGTCATAAAAATAGTCATGCACTGTATTTCATGTCTTCATGATCCATACAATAGCTATGTAACAGGAACAGACTGAAATTTAAGTCATTATTCACTGAAAACGTTGACAGCTGCCCTAACTCTCCATGGCTTGTTGATAAGAGAAGTATTTATATCTGATTGTTTTAAACTATTTAATAATTCAAAATAATTAAATTTAAATCAGATCATGATTGATTCATCAATTAGATTGATCCAGTTTTCTGATACAACAGCTTTCTCTTACAACATTATCAGTAACTTTTCTGACAAATTTCAGTCTGTTTCTTATATACAGCTATATTGTATCGTATGACTTCAGAGGACTAGTTTTATGTACCACTTTCATGATTTTGACTTTTTTTGAAAAACATGAAAGCCACTCTAAGAAAGACACATCCACGCTTGATGTGTTGCACATGGGCTAGACATATTGAGACGTGGGCTGATTCATTGCTCTCTATTTACATTGTATCTGTGTGTGTCTACAGGGTCCTGTATGGAAATAAAATCGCAGAGATCCCAAAGGGACTGTTTGATGGCCTGGTCTCCCTGCAGCTGCTGTGAGTGCTGCATTTATGACTCAATAACCTTCAATGTCAAGAAGATAATGACTTCTGTGTATGTGAATGTACAGTGGGGTCCAGGTTTCACTACAAGCGATTTTTCTTTTTACACTACCACTAAACAAATGAATTTATTCAGCAAGGATGCAATAAATTGATCAAAAGTGACAGTAAAGACATTTAAAAGGCATTTAAAATGTATTTGAAAAAAAAATTATTTCAAATAAATGCTGTTTGGAATACTGGAAAATGTATCATGATTTCCACAAAAATATTAAGCAGCAAAAAATTTTTCAAAATTGATAATAATAAGAAATGTTTCTTGAGCAAATCCGCATATTAGAATGATTTCTGAAGGAGCATGTGACACTGAAATTGCATTAATTTATATTAAAATAGAAAACTTGTTAACTGAAATTGTAATAATATTTCAAAACATTACTGTTTTTATTGTTAAGATTAAGATAATTTTTTTTTAAATATTATAATACATTTAAGATTTTTTTTATAATATCTTATCATAGTTTCATAACAATTTTACTGAGAATTTTTTTTTCTGAATTTCTGTATTTGATATTTTTTGTATTTGCTTGAATATCAGTAGCACTTGATCTCTACAAATTTGTGCAAAGCCTGATTGTGCATGTCATCTAGCGTGATTTGAGAATATCTGATTAGTTACCTAAATATTATTATTATTATTATTATGTTTTTAAATTATTTTTGTTTTAGGACCCCATTGTATATACTGTATGTATGTATATGCTTCACAATGAGAACAAATGTGTTTAGTGAAAAAAATGGACTTGTTTGATTAGAGGAGGTAAAACATTTCTGCCTTTTCCCTCATGAAAGGAAGAAAAGCACTAAAAGAAGTGAAGAGAGCATGTAGTGTTTTGGCTGAAAGGAGCATCAAGTTTTATTCTCGTTTCCTCTCGGCGAACACTCTCGACATCATTAGCATGTAAATTGGTCTTGATTGCTAAACATGTCCCTCACACCTACTTATATTTGTGTAGACATGGAAACATTGCTCAGACATAATTTCTGCATTTAATGGTCCAAATTGAGGTGAATCTGTCGGCTCTAATGGGCCTGTTTCAGCTTATTCTAATGTTTTGGGGAAATTCTGATGGCTTCCGCTTTTCTTAATGTACACACTGCTGCCGCGGGCACAAAAATAAGCTCACATCACCTTTTATTATGCTTCTAAAACGCCATAGATTTACTGGAGCGGCCCGGCTCATGTTTTCACTGTCAACTGCCATAATGACACAAATTATCTGTGTTTTCAGCAATTAGAGTTCTTCATCCTTAATGGATTTTCTTAATAAGACCCTTTCAAAGGTACACCTCAGGGTATTCCAGCAATTTCGCAGATCTATTTTGGTGTTTCTGTGTTTCTTTCTGTTGTTTATGGTTTTATTCACTCTTGTTTCTTTTGTTTTTATTCTTTTTTCCTTCTTTTTTGAGATACTCAAACCTAATTAGTTCACCCTGTGAGTAGACTAACGATGCATGTGTTTGCTCCAAGACAAAACCTCATTACAATGGCTTTCAGTAATTAAGCACATGACTGCTTTAGTCAATTGTCAGGCGGCCTGAACGGGAGAGAAGTGCGAGACGTGACAGGAGTGATGGGTGCAACTCAGCAGCTGAATACTCCAGCAGTTCATCGACAACACATTCACTCCGGTTTTGTTCAAATTAGTGATCTGTGAACCAAGTAAATTACATCTATAGATCTGAATATGTTTCTGATGCTTACATCAAGTCACACAGCTTTGAGCACTTTGTGGATCCCACACTGTGAATTTTATCTCCGGTGACATCTACACACTGCTCGTGTTTACTGATACAGCGCAGATTACTGAATTTACTGCAACCATCACACTCTCCACTAGAGGCTTTAAAGCAAAACATAAAATCATTCAGAGAGAGCAGCACTTTCCGCTCAGTCAAGCAAATTTAAAATAAAAAGTCCTTATTGTCTCTTAAGTCTTTCGCAAAGTATACCCGTAGGAAACAAGCGCTTGAAACCGTTGCAGCGACTCAGGGACTGCACTGAAAGAGGCTTCTATATGGTGACTGATGCCATGTGTGCTCAACAGCGCACACTAATAAGAGCATACAGACTTCTGTAATGCAATAAATAATCATTATTCATCAAGAACAGCATAAATGACACAATGACACATTTACAGCAATAACGGTATTTACATTGTATTGTTTTGCTTTGTTTTTGTTTTGTTTGCTTTGCTTTACTTTGCTTGTTTTTGTTTTGTTTTGTATTTTGTTTTGGCTCGCTTTGCTTTGCTTGTTTTGTTTTGTATTTTGTTTTGGCTCGCTTTGCTTTGCTTGTTTTGTTTTGGTTGACTTTGCTTTGGTTTGCTTGTTTTGTGTTGCTTTACTTGTTTTTGTTTTGTTTTGTTTGCTTTGCTTTGCTTGCGTTTTGTTTAGCTTTTTGTTTTGTTTTGTTTTGTCTTTGCTTTGCCTTTTTAGCTTTTTGTTCATTTTTTTATTTATTTTAGGAATAAATCATTATGACATTGTCAGTATTCATTTTAACAGTACTTTGGGGGGGGGTTCCACTTTGGCGTTATGTGCTCTGTGCCATAATTCAAATGGTTAGAAAGTGTCTATTACACGTGTAAATTAAACATAAATATGAAAAGCTTAAAG
Organism: Sinocyclocheilus anshuiensis; assembly: GCF_001515605.1. Lineage (NCBI taxonomy): Eukaryota > Metazoa > Chordata > Actinopteri > Cypriniformes > Cyprinidae > Sinocyclocheilus > Sinocyclocheilus anshuiensis. Next base: position 1,776,832 of record NW_015552562.1, read on the forward strand.
CAGATTTTAGTTTTTTGTTTGTTTGTTATCGTGTGTTTATACTGATGAGAAAAAAAAGTCTAATGAAACTTCTGTTTACTCTTCCAGACTGCTGAATGCCAACAAGATCAACTGTCTTCGAGTGAACACTTTCAAAGACCTGCAGAACCTCAACCTGCTGTCCCTCTACGACAACAAGCTTCAGACCATCAGCAAAGGCCTGTTCACCCCTCTGCGCTCCATCAAAACACTGTAAGTTACACACACACATAATCACTCCATCCTTCACACCCACACTCAGTCCAGGAGACTCCAGTCTCTAAGCAACTGTTGAGCAGGACTGCCTTCACCCCGCAATTAATTAGTTGCAAGTAGACGGCAAAACAACAACATTAACAGCAGTGAGATAAATGTGAACTTACAGTACACTGAAACAAAATAGTTCATGTTTATGAATCGTATTGTTATCACAGGATATTACTGTTCAATTATACAAACTCCCTTGACTCTAATTAAGCGTTTTGATTTATCATTATGTCCGCCCTCCACAGACATCTCGCTCAGAATCCCTTCATGTGTGACTGTCATCTGAAGTGGCTGGCCGACTACCTGTTTGACAATCCAATTGAGACCAGCGGAGCTCGATGCAGCCACCCGCGCCGCCTCGCCAACAAACGCATCAGCCAGGTTAAGGGCAAGAAGTTTCGCTGCACAGGTAGAGCTACACACATGCACACTGTTTAAAGAGGAATTTTATGCCTTGTTGAGTTAATTTGAGTTGTATTTTGAGTTAATTGGAACAATATACTACAGTAGACATACTTTAACATTCACAAGGCTTCTTCATCAATCCACCCAGAATATGTATTCACATTAAGATGCAGAAACGGGTCCTTTAGAAATCAAAATGTTATGACGTTGTAACATGATTGCCCACTTTACAGTTAGTATTCAGCAGCTTGGTAGCTGCCTGCTCATTTCAAATGCGAAAACATTGTCAAAATACACTACCGTTCAAAAGTTTGTATATATATATACATATATATAAGTAGTATATATAAGTAGTATAGGTTTTTAAACGGGTTACATTTTATTTTGATAGTCCACTTTAAACATTCTACTAAATTTAAGTAACTTTGTAGCTACATACATGTCAACTAACTCTCATTAATTTGCATCTACGCATCAACCAACACTCATTAAATATTAGTAGACTGTTAGGTTAGGGTTAGTAGTATAAGTTGACATGCGCTTGCAAAGTTACTTATAGTTAGTAGAATGCCTGTTGATGGACCATGAAAATGAAGTGTTAGCAGAAATTAAAGCAGTCCACTAATGAATGTTAGTTGGCATGTAGTTACAAAGTTACTTATAGTTATTAGAATTGTTAACATTGACAAAATCTTATGATCTTATGACCATCGAGGCTGCATTCATTTGATCAAAAATACATTAAAAACAGTAATATTGTAAAATATTATAACAAATTAAAATAAGTTTTCTATTTTATGAATTTTCAGCATCGTTACTCCAGTCTTCAATGTCAGATGATCCTTCAGAAATCATTCTAATATGTTTATTTGCAGCTCAAGAAATATTTCTTATTATTATCAGTGTTGAAAACAGTTGTGCTGCTTAATATTTTTGTGAAAACTATGTTGTTGTTTTTTGGGATTCTTTGAAGAGTCGAAAGCTCTACAGAACAACATTTATTTGAAACTGTTTTTTTTGTAACAATGTGAAGGCTTTTACTGTCACTTTTGATCAATTTAATGCATCCTTGCTGAATACAAATAGTATAATAAGCAAAACCAGTAGTACAACTGTTTAAATTCAATGAGTAGGTGGAAAATGGTGGTGTACATTATGGTTGGTTTTTGGTCCAAGATAACATTATAAAGAGACTTACACCTTATGAAAGACAGTCAATCAAGTGAATGAATCCGAACACAGCTCCTGCCATACAGTCAATCCACTAGGTTGTGCGTGACCTGTTGATGGCTCGGAGTTCTGGCCCACCAATTGCTTCTCACATTCTTCTTTACACTGAGACTCCTCACATTCAGTGACGTCCCTTTCCTTTTCCTATGTGTGAGTTTGTGTGTGGCATACTCTGGCCTGGAGCAGTTCTTCTCACACACTGCCAGGTTTCAGAGTGCTAATAGGACAATGCTGGCTGTTCTGAAGCTGAATGAAGATGCCTTGTTAGATGTTTTTTCGAGTCGGAACCGGCCCCCACACGCAGCCAAAAGCACGGGCCCCTGAGGGAACTGATTTGGTGGGAGAAGTGCAGCCGCTGTTTGCTTTGATATTAAGCCACAGGTTTTTCTCATTAAACTTCTGTCAGTGTATCAGCACAATAACAAGTGCAACGCCAGAGCACACAAACCCGCTACTGGCCCCTAGTGTGTGTTTGCACATGAAAATCTTTGTTTTGTGTGTGTGTGTGTGTGTGTGTGTGTGTGTGTGTGTGTGTGTGTGTGTGTGTGTGTGTGTGTGTGTGTGTGTGTGTGTGTGTGTGTGTGTGTGTGTGTGTGTGTGTGTGTGTGTGTGTGTGTGTGTGTATGCAGGCCCATAGCCAGCTGTAAGATTACCGAGGTCCAGACCTCAGTAAATTGTGAATGTTCAAAAATACAATTTGTTCTCTGAATTACTAATTTGTTGTTTAAAACTCCTCATATGAATGTCTGCATGTATAATTCAGCTTAGACAGTTTGCAAGAATGTTTAGCATCCATGGTATGAAAAAAAAAAAAAAAATCG
>NW_015552562.1:1782936-1796995 GCF_001515605.1 Sinocyclocheilus anshuiensis
TGTGTGTGTGTGTGTGTGTGTGTGTGTGTGTATGCAGGCCCATAGCCAGCTGTAAGATTACCGAGGTCCAGACCTCAGTAAATTGTGAATGTTCAAAAATACAATTTGTTCTCTGAATTACTAATTTGTTGTTTAAAACTCCTCATATGAATGTCTGCATGTATAATTCAGCTTAGACAGTTTGCAAGAATGTTTAGCATCCATGGTATGAAAAAAAAAAAAAAAATCGCTGCTAGACTAATTTGTTGTTTAAAACTCCTCATATGAATGTCTGCATGTATAATTCAGCTTAGACAGTTTGCAAGAATGTTTAGCATCCATGGTATGAAAAAAAAAAAAAATCGCTGCTAGACACTGGCGGAGTGAATGAGAGTTGTGAGTGAGGGCGCGGGCGCAGCCTCCATGTTGCCAAATCCAGTTATTATACGTGTTTTTGGATTTGTCTTTTCCACTTAATTTGACACTCTGGAAAGTTAATAAAGTGGGAAGTTACAGTTTAGGGTCAGCGATATATTTATCTTATTTGCAAAAAAATATTGGTTTATTTTTTGTTTTGTATAGCAATATCTGGCAACACTGCATCGCCAGCACTTAAAGGGATAGTTCACCCCAAAATTAAAATTTTATGTTTATCTGCTTACCCCCAGGGCATCCAAGATGTAGGTGACTTTGTTTCTTCAGTAGAACACATTTGATGATTTTTAAGTCCAACCGTTGCAGTCTATCAGTCTTATAATGCATGGCAATTGAGTTTGCGTGAGAGAACGTAATCTTTTAGTTTTAAGTCAGTTTGAACAATCCGGATAAGCGCAAGTAAGTACCATTTTGATTAGCTGTTGTACCTACAATGACTGTGCAAACAATGAGTGATGTATACGCGTGAGAGATCACTTCAGGCGCTTGCGTAAACTACACCAGAGCGCGTACACACCTCACGCACCGGATGCCTGCGTGCGCCCAAAGACAGTTGGACATAGTGGTATATTAGAGGTAAAAAATTATATAAATACTGTTTGGTTTCTCAAAAATCATCATTTGTGTTCTACTGAAGAAACAAAGTCACCTACATCTTGGATGCCCTGGGGGTAAGCAGATAAACATCAAACATAAACAAACAACATTTTTGGGTGAACTATCCCTTTAAACTGACAGTAATCAAAAAAGCCCACAGACAGGTTATTGCTGTCAGGATAGCACATTCGGTAAGGGAAACACAAAAAATATTATGAAACCTTATCAACGTTGTCGAAAACAGTAGCATTTAACACTAGTACACAGATCTGTAGAACACGTAGGTTACAGCAGTGGTTCCCAACCCTGGTCCTGGAGGCACCCCAACACTGCATGTTTTGCGTGTCTTCTTAATCAAACACACCTGATTCAGATCATCAGCTCATCAGTAGAGACTCCAAGACCTGAAACTGGTGTGTCAGAGAAAGGAGACTGCATTGTTGGGGTGCCTCCAGGACCAGGGTTGGGAACCACTGGGTTACAGCCTATACGCAAACACTAGCCATGAAGAAGTCTATGCTATGTCATTCATTAGCTATAGTAGTTAAATTTTCACAAATCATGCTAAAAACATTCATAAGAGCACTAGACAAAGTTATCATCTGCATAGCAATTATTATTAATGACAACTATAACAGTAATACGTATTGTTGCATGATTAATAAGCAACTGATAAAAATTATCCACCCCTAACCTATAGTAAAATATTAACAAATTTTGATGCAATAAATATGTTCACCCCTCCAGAACAGAGAAAACATCTTTCACAAACATCTCCAGCTCTGTCATCTGTTGTCTGTTTTAAAGTGTTAGTGTATATATTTGGGGTCATTATAGCACAGTTCTTAACCCCACCCCAGACCTCACTAATTTTCAAACCCTGGCTAGGGCCGTGTGTGTATGTGTGGTGGCAGAGGGCTTTGCTCCATTCCTCTCTCCTCTGCGATGTCTTTATGTGTGTCTTTCTAGTCCCTGTCTGTCTGTCTTTTCGGGCTTGTATTCCCAGCGGGCTATTGTCCATGCTGGGACGAGGGAAAGGAGCCGGCCCACCTGTGTGCATGGTGGCCCAGAGTTCTGTGCGGCTTCCTGGCTGCTCCTTCCTACTCCTCCTCCCCACCTCTCCGTCCCGCTCCGCTCCTCCACTCTGGCCTCTGGTGCAGCTGTCTCTTGTGCTTGATCTAACCATGTGCCGCCGCCTACACAAGCCTCACATGGTTCCGTCAAGCACCAGGGACCGCTGGACACACTCGCACACAGCATGGCATTCTGGGATATGTGTGGTGGCAGCTCTCTTTGCCACCGTGAGGAGTGAAGGTGGCGTTCTTTAACCCGGGAACAACGGATTGCTTGTGAGGAGCTCTAGCTGTGTTCTGCGCTGGGGTTTTTTTTATTTTTTTAAGGTCGCTCTCGTAGACGTTTGGCTGGAAGCATCAGGGCAGTCGAACGGAGATGGTGGGAATATGATAAACAGTGGCAGGCGAGTGATGGCTGATGGGAAGCAGACTTATCGCGGGCGGCCAGAAGCTCGTGTTATGCAGAAACTGCCTGTGTTTTCCTGTCAAAACACTTCGTAGTGCCAGACCTCCAATACCTGACCTCTTGCTCAATGACGCTGTTATCTGAAAAAAAGAATGCAAACGATGAGGTTGTGTTCGCAAACAAGTTTCCTGCGGCTGTTTGTGGACGTGTTTGTAGGTGGAAAGAAAAAAGGCATAAAACCAAAATTTTCATTCTTATTTATTATGTGGGTAAATCTCATAAAAAATATGTCCAGGTCATGTTTTGCCCCACAATCAAAAGAAAATGTAAGAATGACTCTTTCTTTTATTTGCATGATATCTACAGATTTACAGATCCTATATAGAAAAATAAATAAAATTGTGGTCATATATTTGACATTTTTTATATAGATTACAAAGCCATTAAGATAATTAAGCACATTTCCCCAATTTCTCATTACTGTGATATATTTCAGACATTCTGCTTTGAGATTTGTTTCCTAATTCCCATTATTTTAAATCTGAACCGTATTACTTATACGGTTATTATACGGTTATTTTGATTATTTTTTTATATAAATATTACAACATTTGCATGACACATACAAATTTACATTTTATATAGAAAAAATATGTAAAATTGCGCTCATATATTTGACTTTTTTATATATAGATTGCAAAGCCATTAAGACAATTAAGCACATTTCCCCCAATTTTAATACAAAATTTTACTTTGAGATTTTTACCTAATTCCCATTATTTGAAATTCGAACTGTATTACAGCTCTATTTAATATTAAAATATTACATTTTATGACACGTTCAAATTACATTTTATTATAAAATTTCGAATTGTGTTCATATATTTTACATCTTTTTACAATGATTACAAAGTCATTAAGCCATTATTAACTGTATTACAGACACTTTTATATAAATATTTGCATGAAAAATACAAATTTACATTTTATATAGAAAAACAAGTAAAATTGTGTTCATATATTTCACATATTTTTTATTCTATTTTAAGCCATTAAGAGAATTTACTATGATATTTTATTTTCTAATTCCCATTATTTGAATTTGTATTACTATTTAAAAAAAAAAAAACACTTTTAAATTAGTATATAGTCGGTACAACAAAAATCTTGATTTATAAATACCATTTATTATTGTATTTCATTTCATTTTAATGTGGAAGTGCTTCATTGTCCTGAAAATAATGCCACAGTGCAAAAAGGCTTCATTTTTATGCAAATACATTTCTTATTTATTTAGATTTTGTGAGGTTTAACCATGCGTGTGATGAGCTGAATAAGCTGGTTGACTGTCTGTTTCTCTCTTTGTGTCTGTTGTGTTTGTTAGGTGCGGAGGACTACCGCAGTCGTCTCAGCAGCGAGTGTTTTCAGGACCTGGTTTGTCCCGAGCGCTGTCGGTGTGAGGGAACGGTGGTGGACTGCTCCAACCTCAAACTCACCAAAACACCCCCTCACCTGCCAGAGCACACCACCGACCTGTAAGAGTCACACATTTGAGCTTACAAACACACCTAGCGACCCCATCAGTCATTCACGGGATCATTGGCCATTTACAATCTCACCTCGCTAATTCTTTCGGTGTCCCTCTGTCTCCGAGGCCTCGTTCCTCTCTCCTGTCCTCTGATTACGGGGTCTCGTCCCCAGCTGAGTTGTGTGAATGAATGTCCAGGGCCTCTCTCAGGCCATTAGCCTCTCAGCTGTGTTTTCCCTGCGCAGCACTAGTCAGGGTGACAATGCGTTTGCCCTTGTGTTGGTGTGTAGAGGACACATCAGGGTTTTCCCTCTGCAGTCCCATCAACTTGAGTCATCTGTCACACTCTCTCTTTCTCTCTCTCTATCTTTCTGCGGCTCAGTGACTACAGCTTGCACCCGCTAGCGCAGCTGCTTATTTATAGAGCTCTTGCGGGAATGCTAGCAACCAGGAACCAGCACTTTATGTCTGATGTGCTATCCCATGGCAGGCCCCGCTGGGGAAAGCAGCCCTGGGGGAAGCAAAAAGACAGATTCTACTTTTACTAATGTTTGGAAAGTCTCTCTCAACCTTGCCTAGACCTTCTCTGCAGCAGTCTCGCTCTGTTTGCAAAGGAATACTTGCATACTGCTAACTGCTGTGCAGTATATACCTCATGCTATCATTTGCTGATTATGATTTCTTGTCATTTCTTGGTTATACATTTGGTGCATTCAAGTCCTCCTGGGAAGTTCTTGTAAGTTCTTTTAAGTTGGGAAGTCATAATTGCAATGCATTCAAATAACTTTGGTTAGAGTAAGATGCACTGTAAAAAAAATACTTTTTCGAAGTTGTAAATAAAACAAAGACTGCTGGAGTAGATTTGACCAAAAAAAAAAAAATACTATTTCATTCTTTCCGCTTCAAAATTTCACAATTAATTCAGTGTTACTTGCTGTTTCTTTGGAAATATTTGTAAAATGTCCTAGCAGTTTAAAGTATTGCTGTCAAATGATTAATCGCGATTAATCGCATCCAAAATAAAAGATTTTGTTTACATAATATATGTGTGTATATACTGTGTATATTTATGCATATTTAAATACAAACACATGCATGTATATATTTAAGAAAAATATGTTGTTTATATATTAAATATATTTATATATAATATAAGAATATAAATATATAAATGTATATACACATGTAAATATTTTCAAAATATATTCTGTATGTGTGTGTGTATTTATATATAAATAATAAATATACACAGTACACATACATATATTATGTAAACAAAAACTTTAATTTTGGATGCGATTAATCGCGATTAATCATTTGACAGCACTAGTTTAAAGTAAATCTCAATTCAGTGTGGCAATGGATCTTTTCTACATAAATTTCAACAAGATTTTTATTAATCTACTAAATGATTAATAAAGAATGCACAATGGGAGTGTTTTGCTTTTTTATTCAATTTATGAAGGTGCTGTAAATTAAATGATGTATTCTATAGTAATTGTATAATATTATTACTTTTAAATGCAAAGTAACTATTCTTAATGCTTAGATTAGTTTTATTGTAAATAAAAATTAATAAGCATTCCATTAATTTGAACAAATTTAACATTAAAAAAGACGTGATGTTCATGTGCCTTTAACTCGTAAATACAATTTTTCCAACATAACTTGAATGCACCAGTTTTGGAAGATATCTTGTGTAATACATGCATAGAATAATTACTAATTTCTGAATAAAGGCCCAATTATACTGTGAAAAAAAAAAGTATTTTAAATATGTGTAAAAGTTGATCTGAAAATATTTACAATAGAATTTTGTTTCCCTTAAGATGCAGTCAAATCAGTAAAATTTCATGGACAAAAAAGGTCCGTTGTCTATTTTCAGAGTGGAAATGTATGAATCACTTTCACACTCATGCAAAATTTCTGAGTGCATAAATTCTATTGCAATTACTGGATTTTGCCCACGGATATTTGCGGAACAACGGTAAATGTGACCGCACTTTTAGAATTTTTCCAGTCGTGATTAATTTTAGGATTTTCAACCAGTGTTTAAATCAGAATGAAATAGTAATGAATGTCAATTGGGTCCATATTTTATTCTTTTCTTTTCTTTTTTCTTTTATTTCTTTTCCTCCTGCCTTTCCTACTTCCTTGCAGCTCCAGTTTGAAACTCCTGCATAAAGTACTATGGCATTCCAAAATACACCATCTGTTTCCAGATTCTGTCTCCATTTATCTGCATCGCCTGTTAGCCCGTCTTCCACGTCTACTGTTATTATTTGCAAAGTATCAGAGTATGTCCTTCATGTTGTCATCACTGGTGTTGAGGGACAGATGAATGTGTATGATTTTGTACCAGAGAGAGCGGTACTGATTTTTCATTACAATGACATCACAGTCCCAATTAGACAGCGTCTCCCAAATAAGAGTCTGAATGATCATCACTTCCCATCACTCCTACATGCTCCAGTGAGGTTTACTAGTGTTTTTTGCTGTGAGCTTGTGAGTACTCTGCTTACTGTTGAACTATTAACCTCTGTCTCTCTCTCCACCAGACGGCTGAACGACAATGAAATCTCCGTCCTAGAGGCTACAGGGGCCTTCAAGAAGCTGCCAAACCTGCGCAAGATGTACGAACGGGTTTATTTCTCTTTTTCGGTTTGACTGCTGAATGACATTGGTGTATTTGGGAAATCCAGCTTCGCTATGGACAGCAGGACAAGAAAAGCTTCTGGAATATTCCAACCTAATAGGAAAACGCATGAAGTGATTTACTGCCAGGCAATATTTGCGGCTCACTCCAAAATTGGAAAAAGCGGTATTCGCTCAGGAAGAGGACCGGGGATTTATCATGCATGAAATTGCTTACTATCTAGCACAGTTATAAATTGGGCAGATCTAAAAGTCCGACCTTACATTTTACTGAAGCACGGTTTAAAATTAAGCGGTGAATCATCATAAACGTGTGTTTAGGATACAACCACAACCTATTCATATGATGAAACAAAGACATTTGCAGTGTACCGTTGCCACCAGTGCTTTCTGCCATTTGTGACCCTGGAGCACAAAAGCAGTCTTAAGTCGCTGGGGTATATTTGTAGCAATAGCCAACAATACATTGTATGGGTCAAAATGATAGATTTTTCTTTTATGCCAAAAATCATTAGGATATTAAGTAAAGATCATGTTCCATGAAGATATTTTGTAAATTTCCTACCAATTTAAGGGGGTCTGAATACTTTCCGTACCCACTGTATGTCAGAGTAATAAATAGCAGCTTCAATTCTGTGTTTGCAGAAACTTAAGTAATAATAAACTCCGGGACATCCGTGAGGGGTCGTTTGATGGGGCCGGAGGTGTTTTGGAGCTGCTGTTGACCGGAAACAAGCTGCAGTCGGTCAGCGGACGGATGTTCAAGGGTTTGAGCGGCCTCAAAACGTTGTAAGTATCACCAACGTTTAAGCTCATTTTTCATTTCTCCACTGTTGTCCTGCTCATTCAAATGAAGACTTGTCTCTGAGCCACGTTTACATTCATATATTCACACGGTTTTGAATATAAATGCACAAACACCAGAGTTATGGCATTGGAAATGTGTTCATATAGGCTATGAATTCAAGAAAAATTGCCTGTTCTCAGCAAAAACCGTGATCGTCAGTCTAATCACGATGCTGAGCGCGAGAAGCTATTCTAAGAAACTCACGGGCATAGATGTCCTCTATGCTGGCACGCTATCGGGAACAAAGATGCTAATACAATGCATATTCTGAAGCCTGGTGGTTAGAAAAAGCCTTCCTAAGGTCTGCTGTCGCTCTAATTAGCTTAATTGGAGAGAGAGGAGTGCATAGGAGCAAATGAATGGAATCATGGTCCTGCAATATTGGATTTAGTGGCTTTCAAATCCCAGGAGTATGTGTCCAAATTGAGTTTGCTCATCTCAGATCCCTGTTTGTCAGAGTTTAATGCCGAATTTGCTGCTTTCGGGTCTTCATCACGACAGACTCTGGTTTGCATTTAGCCTGTTTGTGCTGCTGAGGGCCTTTAGGAGAACCTCATTGTTTTGGGCAGCTCAGCCCTCCCCAACCACATGCACACAAACTCATCTTGTCCCGTGTCAAGCGGCGAGCTGCCTCAGCGGCCTGTGTCTGCTGCACAGAATCTCGGAGAGCAGACGCAGACATGTTTAACTGGCGATCTCAAAGACCAGAAAGCCAGAGACTGAACCAGAGACTTCTGTTGTTCAAATACAGCTCGTTAACCCAGACTCTACACCTAAAACATGTTTTGCGTTTTCAGAATTTAAAAAAAAATAGATTAGAAACTCTAGGGTTTGTTCATGGATTTATTAAACTCAAGTGAAGTTATATTATATATAATGTTTCACATATGATAACATTCTATAAAATATGTTTTATATAAATAAATGATTTATATATTTTATGTGATAGGTCGGGTTCTTTCTAGGAGAGGGCACAAAAGATATTTCAGATCTTTGCATATAATTTTTATGTTATATTTATAATAATGTGCAATAAGGATGTGTTGCTTTTTTTTTTTTTTAAAGTGATAAAGACTCATACTGTTAGAATGTAAATGTTGTTCTTTTTAACTTTTTATTCATCAAAGAATCCAGAAAGAAGTATCACAGGTTCCCAAAAAAATATTAAGCATCAAAAACAGCTTTCAACTGATAATAAATCAGCATATTAGAATGATTTCTGAAGGATCATGTCACACTTTATACTGGAGTAATGGCTGATGGAAATTCAGCTTTGCATCACAGAAATAAATTATATTTTAAAGGATTTTAAAATAGAAACCATTATTTTATATTGTAATAACATTTTGCAAGATTAGAATTTTTTTTCTGTATTTTTGATCAAATAAATGCAACCTTGATGAGCATAATTTTAAATTTCTTTAAAAAACATTACAAGTCTTACTGATCCCAAACTTTTGACCGGTAGTGTATATATATATATATATATACTCTATTTAACTGACTTGCTGGGTTAAATAAAGGTTAATGACATTGCCAGTTTAGCAATGTTTCATTTGAATGGTCTGATACACAGTAAGTGCTGTCTGCTGAAGCCCCATCAGATTTCCTTCCTGTAAATTATTTCACAACCATCAAATCACTGCAGACTCGTACCAGACTCCTGTCTCGATATGCACCTACTTTCCTCCCTTACACCAGTTTGTGTGTTTACCCACCCACTGCATGTATGCCACATTCACAAAATAATGTTTCTGAAGTGAGGTGTTAGCAGTCGTACCATAGAACCACTAGCCACTGACTGAATGCATTACAGAGTCTCATAAACTCTCCGTTCCTCCCTCTCCGTGAGCTGCATGCCGTTGTCTGTCAGACTCAATGTGATCCCACCTGCCTCTGTGTTCCCATCAGGATGCTGAGGAGCAATCAGATCAGCTGTGTGGATAACGCCACCTTCACCGGCCTGAGCTCCGTTCGCCTGCTTTCCCTCTACGACAACCGGATCTCCACTATCGCCCCGGGAGCTTTCAACACCCTGCATTCCCTCTCCACCATGTGAGTCCTCCCCCCTCACACTCGCACACACACACACACACACACACACACACACATTACCCTCTGTGTCATGGGTTCACACGATCAGTTATGCATCCATAATCAACTGGAATTCTTTAGTGCAAAACAAAATAAAAAATTGAACGAATTAGGCATTTTAAAGCACAACTATCTCTGCTGCCTAATAAAACTATTTGTTGAAGTTCCTGTCTCTGTACCAAACCCACAAATGAGTTAGTTGAAAAATTCACAAAGACGCAGGAAGTCAAACACAGTCTATCGGGTCACGCACCACCACCAATCAAGCGCCTATTATATCTTCATATGCAAAGCGGATGAGGATGTGGTTCGAGCAAAGAATTCTTATTGATTGCAGATGTTTTTTCAAAATTATGAGGTTATGTTTTCTTGTCTTGGTTGTTCTTGAACCTCAGATGAGAAAATGTTGGCTTGCCCCGTGGGGCAGGGTGAATTATTCAAAAATGGCTAAAAGGGAAAATTGCTCTGCTGTCTGAAAATGGACTCAAAATTTTGTGCGATGTTGATGTCCATACAAAGGCAGATGTACTGAATTCATTCTTCTGCCATTTCGTTTTTTTGCTTATGATTGTATGCTGTAAAAAAAATGGGGAACAGCTGGAGAAAATGATGTGTGGTGCATTTTTAATGCAGATTAATATCTGCGTAGCTTTTTGCGGGGGAGGTAAACAAAGAACTGATCAACAAACAAATTAACTCTAGTGTGTCACAGCCCTGAGGGAATGACAAGAAAGAGAAAGATCAACGGAGAAAACTGAAAGAGATCTCACAGATGTTCATAGATAAACAGATGCTGTTAAGCATTCAAAATAACTTTTGGTGGAATCATAATTTAGAAAAAAAATGGAAATGATGACTGCCAACACAGCGAGCCTCTGTAACCATTTGAATTATCATATCAGGCTGTATTCCTGGCACACATCTCAACGTGCAGCAATACACATGGTTCTCTTTTTCATTCGGTGAAAGCTCTCTACTAGCCGAAATATGTGAGCAGATTCTGAGCAGAGACTCTCAGATTGTTCTGGTTTGCATGGGGTGTCATACCTTCCATTCTGACCATCTAATCAAGTTTAGCATGCATAAACAACTGGAATAATTTACACAATGAAGTCATCTAATCAGTAACATATATTTTCCTTTTTTATCAAGGCATAAACAAGGCATAAACTTCCTTGACAACCTTTTTTTAGCTTAGCACTATAGGACGGCTTATGTTATTTTTATTTTTGTCTTGTTTTACTTAGTTTTTTGTGTTGTCTTTTTTGTCATGTATTGTCATGTTTGCTTTGCTTGGATTTACTTTGCTGTGCTTTGTTTTATTTTTGTTTTGTTTGTGTTGTCATGTATTGTTTTTGCTCTTCCATTCTCAATAAAAACATACATATTTATTTTTTATTTAAATAAAATAATGTATTCTAAAATATTCTTAAATATTCTCTTCTATATTCAATTTTTTATTAAAATTGAATTAATTAATATTAATTAATTAATCAATCCAATTATTTTAAAATATTATATTATATTATTAATTTCATAAATTAATGTAACTATTTTTGTATGTGTGTGTGTATATATATATATATATATATATATATATATTTAAATACAGTTGAGACCTCAATGTAGAATGTATGATATACTTCTTTTCAGCTAAATGAACATTAAGAACATATATTGTATATTAAATATATTGTATGGAATCTGCAAAACACATTCAATTCTTTTTTCCTTCTTATGCCATAAGCCAACTTTTCCAATCAATCTGTTGTGCTTTTTTCTTTCAGACTCATTCTTTTCATTCTCTCTCTTTTTTGCCAGCTCTCTAATTACCCAGCGGCTGACACAGCCATGTCCATCTCAGCACAGGGCAGCTAAAAATATCCAGAGAGAGAGAGAGAAAGAGAGAGAGCAAGGCCTCCCCAGCTATTCTCTTCCCACAGTAGTGCAGCAGGCATGTTGGGCATACTTCCCTCCTGTTTCTCTCTCATTCCATCATTCATCCCTCCACCTCTGCCCAAATTAGAGCGGAGTGGGAGTGTGTTTCCGGTAGGATAGTTTGGAGTGAGCAGTCAGGACAGAGGTTACTTTTGAGTGCTCGCATTTGTGATTATCACAGTAAAAATAGCCACGTGTTTTGTCAGTTATGTCCTATTTATTAAATTTAGCAGCATAAATATTCTCTCATGTCTAGTGTGCGATATCATTCCCAAAGCAAACGTCTGCCTGGCTTGTTCTCTCTCAGCCGGGGTTTCTTTGATTTTGAAGTGTGTACAGAAAGCGATGTAGGAATAATTAAAGGCAAACACATTGCAGGGTAGTGTTAACATGAGCACATCCCCTTAAGCTGCGAAGCATCTATTGGCGAAGCAGCGGAAGGTCAGCACACTCGATTAATTTATCCCGCAGGCTGTAGCGCAGCAGATACTCTATGAGAGAGTTCCTCTGTGCCTGTACTAGCACTGCTGTGGGTTTCAGTAATGCATCCCGTCTGAGTGGGCCGTCAGCCGGCTCCCTGGTGGGCCTTCTACAGTCATTGCTGGTGACGCTTTCAACTCAAGGCTACAATTTTTTGATTTAGGTCTGTGTGCCACCACCTGAACTTTCAGAACTCAGTGAGGACGCATGAAAAATGGGCCAATAAGTTGATTCTGAAGCCTCTACTCCAGCGGTTCCTGTAGCCATTGGTTGATGGATTGTTCTGTACCCAAACGTGATGAAAATGTGTCTGTGTCTTATTCGTGAGCCCTCGTTTTAGTTTTTGTTTTGTTTTTTTTGTCGTAGAATTTTTATTGCAAAATTGCACTTTTACATTTTATAACATTCACATCCGACCCAACCCAATGATCCAAAACTAAAACAGAAGGACATATGAAAAAGTTCAACTACATAATAAATAAATAAATAAAAGAGAAAAGAAAAAATTAATTAAAATATAATAATAATAATAACACAAAACTACTCCTCAAAATAGTAAAGGAGAAAAAGTATTATACCTCCCCTCAATCTACCTCCAGAATACGTATATCATTAAAGTAAGTACCGTATTGACCCGAATATAAGACAATGTTTTTTTCTTGGAAATACATCTGAAAAAACGCGGTCGTTGTTGCCATTTTTCAAAATAGCATTCCCCCCGTCTCTGATATTAAACTTGACTTTTTCAAGTTTTAAAAGAAGATTAAATCTTTAAGCCACACTTAAAGAGGGAGGAGGTCCAAGATAACAGTATTCTGCGCCGAGCAAGCAATGATACAAATGCCACGGCACTACCTTGTTTATGGTTCAGAGGATAACACTGAGATGGAACACCAAAAATGGCAATTAAAGGGCAAATGTCTTATTTGATTTTAAGAACATCGGAGACAATTTTAAAGAAAGAGTTCCAAAAATTCATGCAAACATATGGCTGAGGCATTTTTCACATATGTCGGGAACGTTAGGATATATTTTTGATAGTTTAGTCTTAGAAAGATGAGGTCTATGGACCTCGTATTAGTTTTTAAAGCAGCTTACGTGTAGTTGCTGTTTTATAACAATGTAATAACACAGCAAAAGTTGCTGTCAAACGCTGTCAGCATTGCAGGTCGCATCGCAGTCACAATATGTAATTGTATTGCTATTTAAATGCAAATTCAGTTCTCCTGCTGGGTTAAATGGGCTGGAGTTGAATCGTTTATGTGGTAATTTAACCCTGCTGATTGCTTTCCGTTGTAATTATATAGTAATGGGGTTTGTGTTTTCTTTCTGTTTATGTACAGTAACCTGCTGTCTAATCCCTACGTGTGTGACTGTCACTTAGCCTGGCTGGGACTGTGGCTTAAGAAGACCAGGGTGGTTAGTGGCAACCCACGCTGCCAGAAACCTGCCTTCCTGAAGGAGATCCCCATACAAGATGTAGCCATGCCTGATTTCTCCTGCGATGGTATAACTCGATTTTGGCCACTTGCACAATATCTGCTGCTTGCCCTGTTGATGGATCAGTAATTCAGCAAATGCCTGTATCAAAGAATGCATATTGAGAAATAAATCAGTCGTGCATCGCAGTGGTTTTACCACAGTAAAGGAACAAGCACCTTGTTAGCCTGACCACCTTAACTTTGGTGCAATCACTGTAACCGGGTTTCAAAATTAACTTTTACCACAACTGCCAATGGTTGGTGAGTGATTTATTGTCATTAATAGTTTATATGATATACTTTTATTATAAACATGTGATGATATATAATAAAATGATATTATGTTTATGATATAATTATCATAAATATTGCTCACTGGGCATTAAACTGTATATTACTATAAAATTTAAATATAATAAATAAAGAGTAAATAAAATAAAAAGTACATGAATTTCATTAATATATTATTAGACGTTATAGTGACTATTGCTATTGTTATTATTAATAATAATAAAAATAATAAAAAATAATTTAGGGACATATATA
>NW_015552562.1:1797005-1804722 GCF_001515605.1 Sinocyclocheilus anshuiensis
TCCCATGTCTCCATCTATACAATTTTGTACATAATTAATTTATAAAATAATAATGATAAAATTGATAGATAGATAGATAGATAGATAGATAGATAGATAGATAGATAGATCTACAGTAAATGCAAATATACCAGTCTATACTTCCATGTCTCCATCTATACAATGTTGATTCTCTTTCATACTCTACAACTCCTTTATGTCCACACTGGCCTGTTTATATAAACTTTTTTAAGCAGTTCCTCATGAACCAGAGGCGCACTGTCAGGACGCTGAACAAGGGTTTGCAGACCTCAGCTAGTATTTGCCTTGTAGCCTGTGCCATCCACACCACATCCATCTCCAGTTCCCATGAAATCACGCTGCTTAGATCAGGGTAAATCACACCCGGCCAGCTTCCCACAAGGCCGTACTGAGAGGGCAGCACAAGGACAAATTCAACGCTGAGCGTGGAGGCCTCAGCATTATCTGGTTTTTATAGGGAAGAACTGGTGTCCATAAAGACAGCGGGAAAACAGAACCTCTCTGACATAAAGTTTAACGGAGAAAAAGAAAGTGCGGTTTGGCTTCTGTCTGGCCGGGGTCCTGTGTTTCAGAAGGCCTCCCTGTCAAAGCCGGGGTGTTTTGGGTAGAAACAGCTCTTTTGCTGCTTCGGGGAATATCGTGTTAAGAGAGCCTGCTCAGCTGTAGACGGCCGAAGCACTTTGAAATAGAGGTTGAAAGTGAGAGAAATCGCCCTGGCTCGAGGTCCATTAGTTAGAAGAAGTTGTCTGTCAGGGCTCATGTGTTGTTATTCTGTTCGTTTCGGCTCCAAACAACTCACCACCACAACATCCAGCTATTTCAGTGCTCTGCAATTACAGTTAGAGTAACAAAGTCAAGCTAAATTGATTTACGGGAAGATATTTTTGGTCGTTTGATGGAGTCCAGTCATTGTAAAACTAGCCCACAGCCCCTTTGGCCCTTCTGCGTTTGCAGGCACGTCCAGATCCGGCGTTCTCCTTCCAGACTCGGTCTGCGTGTTATTGTTGGAGCATATCTCAGTCTCCATTACCTCCCATTAATGGCTTAATTCGCTGTTTTTTTTTTATGTGCAGGGTAATTCAGCCTTTTACAGATAGCGTCATACAGAGCTTGGATGAAAGCAGCTCGGGAAGAGGCTACAAGTATTGCTTGCAGGAAATGTGGAGCGAGCGAGGCCAAAAGCAATATTTAGCTGCTGATTTTAAACTCCTGTGCACTGTATCAGTTCGCAAGCGTGCGCTGTAATAATGATACCCGTGTTTGGAGAATGGGCTATTTTCAATGCAATTCGGTGCACGCAGCACCTGTGCTCTTTCTTCCGTTCTCTCTCTTTTTCTCTGTCCTCCATTACTTCCTTTTAAAGAATTGATGAGTTTCTATTTTAGATCTGTTAGCAACACATATTACATTTTTCTCTTGCATGATGTAAAGGAGCATAAAATATGCATGTGTTTCTCTCTCAGGTGCGGAAGAGAATGTCTGTCTGCCGTCGGCCCCTCACTGTCCCGATTCCTGCACATGCTCGGACGCGGTGGTGCGCTGTAGTAACCGCGGGCTGCGTTCGCTGCCTAAGGGTATCCCTAAAGATACAACTGAACTGTGAGTTTCTCCTTCCAGCTCCCTTTATTTGTCTTTCTTCCTGTCACGTTTTCATCTTTTTCAGTTTAGAATAGACAGTTTATTTCCACAAAAGACAGGATTTTGTTTCTGTAAGGGTTGGCACAGTGTCACATCCAGGTTGGCCAGTTTAGTTAAAATAAGCAAAAAATAATTTAATTCATTTGACCATTGATCCAAGTGACCTTCGGGATGCAGATGGAGATTTGATTCAGTGTCGGACAGACTGATTGATTAATTGATTGGGGATGACAAAGCTCTAACAGAAACCGCATGATTGAATTTAAACAAAATATGAACAAAAAATTTGAATACACCAGTGCCATACATTTGTACAACAAGACTGGAACAATGCGTTCACAGTAATTTTTTGTTGTTGAGAATTCATTTTCTTTCAAACTAGAACTAGCCGTCATGATATTTGATTTTCACTAAACATTTTGTTATTTGGCCAAAATAATTCATGGTAGCTATATTATTGCAATATCTAAAGAAATTAAGACAAAAAAAACATTAAAAAACATATATCTATCTATCTATCTATCCATCATCCATCCATCCATCCACCCACCCGCCCATCCATCCATCATCTATCCATCCATCCACCCACCCATCCACCCATCCATCCATCCACCCACCCATCCATCCATCCACCCACCTATCTATCTATCTATCTATCTATCTATCTATCACATGATATCAGTATTTCATTTTTAAAATATCAAGGTTATCATCAATACTTGTTTGGTATGTTGCAATACCCTTAGGAAATAAGAAATACAGTTTCTGAAATGTTCAGAGAACAACTATGCCCATGTCACATGATGACCAGTACACTCTCAGGAAAAAGGGGACAAAAGTTACTAATATATAAACTTTAGTTACTAATATGTATCTTTAAGGTACTCACATGCAGCATTTAGGGGTAAAGAAGGTATCTTTTAGCTTTTGTATCTTAGGGTAATGCCCCATTGATAGGGATTGATTCTGAGATGGGTCGCTCTGATTGTATGAGGGTCAGTGAGTTGTTGCTCTGTTAAGGTATCGGTCATAATCTAATGGACAAATCAGATGAAGAGTGACCACAGTGCCTTCGTAGAACTGCTGACACACAGGCCATTTAAACTCGACAAGAGCCACTCATACTTGGAGAAGGGGGATAGCTGGAGAGACAGGGAAGCAATAGAACAAGACGACCGTGACTAAGAGAAGGAAAGAAATCACAAGATTGCAAACAAGTGACAAGGAGAGACTGATATAACAAGTGGTTATATTAGCGAGTGTGGTGAACAGAAATATCCTGCCTTGTCGCTGTTGGTTTTTCAGCAGAAGGACAGTAATTGTTCTTGGGTTGTGCAGGAAAACTCCAGCAGGATTGACCTCTTCTCCTGTGTCATAGTTTTGAAGACAATACTCTTGCTCACTGACAGACCCCATTGTCAAATCGCTTTGAGAGCAGACCATGAGTTCCCTGTCAAAGCCTCATCTATCTGTGTCCTGTCATCTTGCTGTGGCCGGGTCTGCTGATGTTCTGCTGAGAACGGCCTTTTAGCACGTCACAGAGTGGCAAAATTGGGATGAAACTCACCCAAGAGTACATTTTGTAGATTAGCAATCCCAGCAGCCACACTTCATGACCGTTCTGTGATTATTTTCTGAAACCTAGCATAGACAGTAAGGCAGCTCCCTGTAACTTCTCTACATCTAGAGCCACTTTGTGGTAATAAGACTATTTCTTCCGATGTAAAATTGATTTTTAAGCATGAAATGAAATTTAAAATGAATCTGGTTTTACTTTGTAGCTTGTTTGAGGATTGTAAACTTACCGTTTTTCTTACCGTTTCAGATATTTGGAAGGAAACCTCCTCACCTCCGTGCCCAAAGTGCTTGCTAATCTGAAACAACTGACACTGCTGTATGTATTTCTTCACTTTTCATTTGAATTTATTCATTTGGCACACACTTTTACCTTTAAGGGACCTATTTGTGCATTAAATGCATTCATTTGTATGTTTGTTTTAAAGGGGTGGTTGATTGCGATTTCACTTTTTTAACGTTAGTTAGTGTGTAATGTTGCTGTTTGAGCATAAACAATATCTGCAAAGTTACGAAGCTGAAAGTTCAATGCAAACGGAGATATCGTCTTTTAAAATTCTGGCAGTTTAATGCCTACAAAAACGGCTGGTAGGGACTACAACGAGTTACTTCCCGGGTTCGTGACATCAGAAAAGGCAGCAAAGGGGGCGAGGCCATGCTGTGCTGCTTTAGAGAAGAGGAAGAGAAAACTAGAGGTGCACGTAAAAATATATTCATATATGAATCGTAATTCTGTCTTCTAACGATTCTAATGGATTCACAAGTTTCAAAATCAACGTTCTAAAGCAGCGGTTCTTAATACTGTTCCTCGCTTCCCCCTGCTCTGCACACACTCTGCATCTCTCTCTCTCTCATTCAGCTCAGCTCCAACAATGAACTGTTCCAATTATACACTTATTTTCACATAGCTATGAGAAGCGTTAAACATGCAGCGTGCAGTTGCCGTACTGTATTAACGCTTTAATCAGGATAAAACCGTATATTAAAAGCTAACATAAGCAGTAGCATTTACAAATAACAGCGTATCTAAAAGTATGAGACAACAACAAACAATAAACATAGGCCTACCATTAAAAGCCGTGCTTGCACAGGTTCTGCACGATCCTCTTCAATAATATCCTCTGCTTCTCAATTGGGCTCAAACTGATAAGAGATGTTAACGACGCCTTGTTTACAATACAACTGGAGCACATGCTGCTGAGGTGAGGGGCGGGACGATTAGACGCGCACTAGAGGCGGTTTAGCCAATCACAACACACTGGGCTAGCTAACCAATCAGAGCCCATCGCCTATTTCTGAGGGAGGGGCTTCATAAAAGAAGGAAATGATCAGCATGTTTATAGGAGAAGGGACAGAATTTTTTTTTTTTAAACGAACCATTAACACATGTTAGACTGCACCCCATAAACACAATCAAGTCTAGAAAAAAAACAGTGAACCACCCCTTTAAGCATACAGCATTATTTTTATTTCTGAAGCTGCGTGAATTTAACAATTTTAGGAAATATGAAGCACCTGTATACACACAAAAAAGTTTGTAATGCTTACTTGACAGTAAAAACCTGTTAATTGTTTAAGTGTAAGTTACTTTAGCATGCATGGTGAAAATTGTAAACAATGCTTTTTATGTAATTTTACTGTAAAATACTGTAGAAATTAATGATTTTTGCAAGTAAAAGCTATGAATTAATGTATAATTTACAGTGAAAAACATGAAAAATATCACATTCAGTATTATATTTTATTTAAATCATTTGGTTTCTTCTCGTTTTTCTTATCAGCAATGTACATGAGGGTGTTTTTTATTTTATTTTATGCTTTTAGTTCATGTTTGTTGCATTTTCTTAGTGCCTTGTTACTCTGATGCTGCTTTTCTCTTTGTTTGTGTGACCATATGCACCATTTATATATAAAAATTGGCCATATTTTATGGACAAGTTACTTATGATGAAGTCTGATTCATCGTGTGACTATATTGTGGCATGTGTACTTAGATGGTAATTATCTGCACATTCTTTAAGGTACAAAGCAAATTTTGGTGCTTTTTATGTATCTTGGTATAACATTCAACCACTTAAGGAAATAAAATAAGTTGTAAAATGTACAGTCACCAACATGCCATCCCATAATCACTCAAATATTATAACTGAGTGAGTTTCTGGCAACCACAACTGCCTTTTTTTTTGCATAAATTAAGCAGGATATTTTTTGCAGTATACGGTTTAGTTTTTATGCATGTTTGAAGTCATTAGTTAATAACCTTTACCTAACCAGGATGAAAGTAACTGCGATTAAATCTCTTTTCTAAGAGTAAGCCAGCTTTGGATTGTGAAGGCATGTTGTAGACGTTGTTCTGAGGGTGTGTGTAATTGAATCTGCTGTGTGTTTGTGTGTGTTTCCTCTGCAGAGACCTCAGTAATAACAGCATCAGTCTTCTTGCCCCTCTCACCTTCAACAACCTGACGCAGCTCGCCACCCTGTAAGTAACACTGTAATCCAACAATCAAACACAGTTTCTGTGTCCACATATGTGTTTGTCAGTGCAGTCATGTGAATGTGATTACTACTGCCAAAAGATTTGGCAGAAATGTTGACATTAAATGTGTGTGTCTCACTCATATTTCGCTCTCTCTTTCTGTCTCTTTCTCTGCAGTATCCTGAGCTATAATCAGATTCGCTGTGTCCCGGTTCATGCATTTGATGGCTTGCGTTCTCTCCGCCTGCTGTAAGACTCCCTTTTGTTTTTCACCTGATGAACCAGCGATCTGCTGCACGATCATATCAATCTCTCTCTCTCTCTCTCTCACACACACATACACACTCCCCATGCACCACAACACCTCTGTGAGATCCTAATAACCTGCCTTATGAACTTCAGGAGATTACTGCCTGAACAAAGCTGCTTTAGAACAGCATGTTCACAGCATAAGCAAGTTCTGAAGGAAAAAAGCAATAGATTTTAAGAGCACTTAAGTCCCATGGGTAAACTTTTTTTCTTTTGGTTGTATGAAAGTCACATTAAAATGGTCTCGGAAACTTTTTAATATGCCTTTATTTTTGTTACTTACCAGACTACTTGCAGACTCAAACTCAAAACTACATTGAATTTTTTTTTTTTTTTTTTTTTTTCTTGTTGTTGTTTATTTTTGTAATTATTTCTACACCTATTTTTTCAGTGTATGAAAATCCATTACAATATTACTTTTGCTATAAAAATTTAAATGTATAATATTCTAAGCAGAGTGTAAAATAAGTATAAATCATTTAAATATTAATTATGCAAAAATTACCGTACCGTTCAAAAGTTTGTGAAGTTTTTGTGGAAACCTTGATGTTTCTTAGAACAGATAATTAAAATATATATATATATATATAATTTATTTGAAATAGAAGTCTTTTGTCAGATTTGATCAATTTAATAAAAAAGTTAATTTCTTAAAACAAAATCTCTGATTCTAAACTTTTGAATGGTAGTGTGTGTTCCTCCTTAGCTGTTCCTTAGTTGAGAAAAATCAAGGTAAATATCACTTATGAACAAAATATTTTTTGATTGTGCTATAATTCTGTCAACTTTATCTTATGAAAAAAATTTGATAAAATATTGAACGTATTTATGGTACTAGAATATGAAATTAGCCTTAGTAAGTCAACGTTTCTATTGAAAATATAATTTCCATCACATATTTATTTGGCATTTTGAGATGTGGTGGGAAAAAAAACATTTGTCCATGGATAAAAAGTTCTGAGATGCATGTATTATTCGCTCTTGTAAATTATTAGGAGACAAATAAATGAGTGAGTTTGAAATGTGTGATCATAGTTTAAGAAACATCCTGTCTGCATTAAGCTGGATGTTGTGTTCTGCGGCTCTGGGCAGGATAGGTTATCAACACCCTGTGTGCACAGATATGTTAAACAGCCCAAAGGACGCCCACCTTATTCCGGCCCTTTTAAGCTTAGCCTGCCAGGCAGTCATCATTGTCACTTTTTAATTTTCCAGAATGCCCCAGGGCCAGCGCTGACGTGGCCTCAAAGGCCCGTAGCTGTCCAATCATGTTCTCAGGTTGCAGTCTGAGTGTGTATGTGTGGGCCGAGCGCCCCGTAATAAAACAGGAGAAATTATTAAACAGAACTGACACAGCATACAATGACATCTCAATGCAAATCTGCCGTTCCCACCAGTGTCTCACAAAAAAACGGCAGCGGTTTTCTATAATCTTCACTAAGTGCCGTGAATGACCGACCCTTTCTTTCTCTATCTCCATTTATAGTGTGGAAAACAATAGATCCAGCTCCCAGAGCTCCATGCTTTTTTCATTTCCTTTTCATTCTTCTCTTTCAGAACCCTCCACGGAAATGACCTTTCAACTATTCCAGAGGGAGCCTTCAGCCACTTGACATCTCTGTCTCATCTGTAAGTGTGTGTGTGTGTGTGTGTGTGTGTGTGTGTGTGTGTGTGTGTGTGTGTGTGTGTGCGCGCGTT
>NW_015552562.1:1805053-1807534 GCF_001515605.1 Sinocyclocheilus anshuiensis
CTGTACAGGAAACCAGCAAAAAAAATGTTTGGAAAGACTACTAAATAATTCATACTATCAGCACTATCAGAGAATACAAGCGCAGACAGATTCAAAATAATATCCAAAAGACTGTCTATAGCAGTTTCTTCAACAACAAGCACTTTATTTCTTGTGTGTGTGTGTGTGCGCGCGTTTTTGTGACATATGAGGACACAAATTTGTATAATGACATGGGTATGACATAGGTATTACAAGGAGAAGGTGACTTATGAGGACATTATCCCATGTCCCCATTTTTCAAAAGGCTTATAAATCATACAGAGTGAGTTTTTTTTGAGAAAGTAAAACTGCACAAAGTTTCCTGTAAGGGGTAGGTTTAGGTGTAGGGTTGGTGTAGGGCAATAGCACATACAGTTTGTACAGTATAAAAACCATTACGCCTATGGAATGTCCCCACAATTCACAAAAACAAACGTGTGTGTGTGTGTGTGTGTGTGTGTGTGTGTGAAAGCGTGCTCTCTCTGCCTCTGTTAATGATGGACTCCCAGTCTCAGTCTTAGAGACAAACTCAGGTCTTTAGACTCAATATAAGTTTTACCTCATTACCGGGTGCAACCTAGAGAGAGAGAGCAGCCTTGTGCTCCGCGCTCAGAGACCGAGCCCCACAGGAAATCTTTGTAAATTTTATTACAGCTAAAAGGCATCTATTATGGAGGCTTATGGTGGTGCTGTTTTTTTCCTCTCTGGCTGTAGTTCCTCTGCCGGTTTGGAGCGGGGCTACTGTAGCTCCTTGTTTCCTCATTGAAAAGAACTGTCAGAAAAAAAAAATCCCCATTGAGGAATAAAGGGCCTGTTGAATTGAAGGAAGTGCACTTGGGAAGAAGTTGGCTTTGTAATGAAGAGTTGAACTCACAAGGGAAAATACACTAGACTAACTAATCATATTGATATTTCAATGCATTTATGCTTTCAAACACCCGGTTCCTGTCAACCAGGGCTCTAGGTGCGAACCCCCTGTACTGTGATTGCGAGCTGCGCTGGTTGTCTCAGTGGGTGAAGGCTGGGTTTAAAGAGCCTGGCATCGCCCGCTGCGCTGGACCACCAGACATGGCCGACCGACTGCTGCTTACCACCCCTCTCAGTCAATTCCAGTGCAAGGGTGAGTCTCATTTCTGTCTTCTCTCTTCGTGGTTAACACATCTGCAGCGGACACATTGAGCCATGGTGCTCATGTGGGAGACACAGATTTCAATTTGGTCTGTGCCATGTCCTGAGTCAATTTCCGCTCTCTTTCTCTCCCTAAATAATATCCTGTCCTTTTTCCGTTGTTTCTATCAGTCACAAGTCTCCAAAAAGGAAACTTCCAAAAAGTAAGCAAAAAAAAAAAAAAGGTGCAAAGCTGTCACTGGGGCAGTATCCTAAGTGCAAAAGCTAAAAGTACATCTTTGTACCTTATTTACCCCAAAATGGTACATATTGGTACCTTTTGAAAGTGTACCACCCCAGTTTAGTACCTTTTTTTCTGAGATTGTGTAAGTTATGCATTTGCAATGCCATTGTTTTCATGATAAATTAAATTTTGGAACGAAACAAGATATTTGAGGAGAAAAAAAACTGTAGGCTATGACTTGATTTTATTCAGTCAGAACTGGTTGGATCATGAAAAGTGGACATTACGTACCAGAATGGAGTCAGGTTGAAAGAGACTGTTTGAAAAATACGATGTGATGTTATCCAAAAAGAGCAGTCTTGTTATCATTAACTACAGCTTAAAACTGTTAAAATAGTTTGTTATCAGTTAAGTTATACGTTTTTAGTTATTTTCATTAACTAAAATTCAATTAAATTAAATATAAATAATAGATGAAAAAAAAGACTTTAAGAACAAGAATTAGAAATGTTGCCTTGAACTGAAAAGTTTAAGTACTAAAAACCTAAAATTGATATAAAATAAAGCTAAATATAAATATTTAAGAAAATCTAATAAAATTATTAAAGCACTTAACGAAATTATTAAAACTGAAAAAGAAAAGTGTATTCAAAATAATAAATGCATACTATAACAGTACATAAATACTGCAAAAACAACAGTTTCAGTGGAAGAGACAAGTTCTTATATTTTGGTAAAAGTTTTATTTTTTCTAGTAATAGCATGCACAGATATATTGTTTCGCAAGTAAATATGTGACCCTGGACCACAAAACCAGTCATAAGGGTCAATTTTTTGAAATTGAGATTTATACATCAACTGAAAGCTGAATAAATAAGCTTTCCATTGATGTATGGTTTGTTAGAATTGGACAAGGATTATTATAGATATAGAATTGGACTATTTGGCCGAGATACAACTATTTGAAAATCTGGAATCTGAGGGTGCAAAAAAATCTAAATATTGAGAAAATCACCTTTAAAGTTGTCCAAATTAAGTTCTTAGCAATGCATATTACTAATCAAAAATTAAGTTTTGATATATTTACGGTAGGAAATTTACTAAATATC
>NW_015552562.1:1812479-1820898 GCF_001515605.1 Sinocyclocheilus anshuiensis
CCTGGACCACAAAACCAGTCATAAGGGTCAATTTTTTGAAATTGAGATTTATACATCAACTGAAAGCTGAATAAATAAGCTTTCCATTGATGTATGGTTTGTTAGAATTGGACAAGGATTATTATAGATATAGAATTGGACTATTTGGCCGAGATACAACTATTTGAAAATCTGGAATCTGAGGGTGCAAAAAAATCTAAATATTGAGAAAATCACCTTTAAAGTTGTCCAAATTAAGTTCTTAGCAATGCATATTACTAATCAAAAATTAAGTTTTGATATATTTACGGTAGGAAATTTACTAAATATCTTCATGGAACATGATCTTTACTTAAAATCCTAATGATTTTTGGCATAAAAGAAAAATCGATAATTTTGACCCATACAATATATTTTTGGCTATTGCTACAAATATAGTCAAGCGACTTAAGAATGGTTTTGTGCTCCAGGGTCACATATGGCCAGGTTTGTTTCATGTTGACCTTAATGTCACCTCCATTCCCTTTTATTTCTGGTTCCCTTTTTCATCCACACATTTATACTTCACATTTTGTGTTGTGTGTTTCAGGTCCAGCAGATTTGAATCTGATGTCCAAGTGCGCCCCCTGTCTGGCGACTCCCTGTCAGAACAACGGCACATGTGTGAGTGATGTCACGGGCTCCTACCACTGCACCTGCCCTTTTGGCTACAAGGTGAGTCCTCCTGCACGTGTGTACAGAATACTCCTATGAGTTATGTGCATCATTACATGCAAGAGAGCCTCATCATCCATCTTCCCGAGCTGAACTCGCTGTCTCTGAAGTTTCTTGATTAGTTCCTATTGTACTCAGGCAGCCGTTGTTTGTGTAGTGGATACATACTCGGTAGTGTGACCTTGACGGTGGGGTCTTGGGCTGTGGGCAAATGCATTGCAAGAGATGTGAAGAATGTGAGCTGCTCTTCGAAGGCAATTTATTCAAAGACAAGCAGCTATGAGCAATTATGAGTGTGACCAGACGGGAGCGTACAAAAATGTAAATTATGCGGCATCAATAGCAGTTCACTTCTGTGAGTTAGAACAGATTGCTTTATAAGCCAAACTTTAGACCATCGTTTCAAGCAAGACTGGGTTGCAGATTGCTGATGCACATACGAAAACCACTTGAAAACCCAAGCGAACCAAAGTTTGCCATCAGACAGACTCGGTTTTACACAAAAAGTGCTTTGCGAATGTGTGTGTGTGTGTGTCCTGGATGCAGCGTGCAATCATTACCCTTTTGTTTGGTTATGGGATTCCTGTCAGTGTTGTTCTGTTGAAGAACAGATAAGAGCTTAACCCTTCGCCCTCTACAAGACAGAACCAATGAGCTGTCTTTTAATTAAAACCGCAGCTCTCAAGGTCAGTTGCAGGTGCGCGTCTGTCCTCGAAGTAAGTGAAGATTAATTCGAATGTTCAAGAGTACTGAATTAAGTCAAACATTGGACGAGAAAAAGAAAAAAAACAGAGATGAGAGAAAGAAAACAGACATATGGGCCCTTTGAGGAGAGCAGAGGAAATAGGCATATCAGTGGCAAAAGCCTTTGTCTGGAATTGAAATGGAGAGTGTTAGTCACGGAGTTACAGCCCCGGAGTGTAAAAGGATCAGGACAAGACATACATCTTCCATAAACCATGATATTAAACTAAACTCGGCTCTAGGCCTGGATATAGAAGTAGTAAATAAACAAGATTTTTACATTTGCTGAGGAAAATCTGAGTGGTGCTTGTCTGTGCAAAACTATCCACCACAATGTTGCAGGATAGGCTATGCAGGTAATATGTTCTGAGTGTTTTTATTATGTTGCTATGTGGTTGCTAGGGTGTTCTGGATGGTAGTTAAAGGTTAAGGGATTAAAACAGATTCCTAATTATTAGTATGAGCAACAATGACCATAGAAAGCACCGCTAATCATTGCCTTTAATGTCCACTCCTTAACCCTGTTTGAAAGGTAAATTGCGGTTAACATTTAAGTTGACATTTTACTCAGAAATCATTATGTAATACTGTAGATGATGGCTTTTTATTCCTTTAACCTCTTCACCTTTGAAAGTATCCATCTGATTGTGACATTTGTCCCAGTATGTAGGGTCAGACATGTTAAAACCTGAGCTCGCTCTTTCCGCATCCATGCTCACAGGCTTTCTCTTTCCTCAGGGTCGTAACTGTGAGATCCCCATTAACGCCTGCATCAGCCTGCCGTGTGTTAATGGAGGCACATGCCACCTCACACCTGGACTGGATGGGCACTACAGGTACATTCAGAGCTGTATAAATGATATTCTGTCAGCCATCGAATAGCTGGGAAGTTGTTGGACCTGTGGCCTGAAATGTTGAGTTTTGGTGCAACATAAGTCTAAATGTAGCCTGCACAGTGTTTCCACTATCGCTATAAATACAAGTGTCAAAAAGGATATAAATAAGATTTAAAAACTGAAATAATTTGTTAAAATGCACGTCTGGACAAAATCTGTGTATTAAAATTTCAAAGCTTGTAACACCCCTGGACATTTGAACGAAGCAAGAGACAGGCAGATTGTTGTAATGGCACAATAAATGTCCCCCGTGTCCTATAAATCACCCAGCAACTTTGGTAATGTCACGTTAGGCCTTTATTCAATTTTTGTAGGGCAGCCGCTTCACATCCAGCAGGAGCAGAGTTGCACAATAACTTTACAAAAAAACAGCAAATGAGCCCAGAGATTTGTGTGTTTTTATGTTTCTGGGGGTGGAATATATCGGTTGCTGGCGTAGCTCCTGAGAGTTGGCAGCCAGAGGGCAGGGACTGGGTGGAAGGGTACAGATGGGTGTGGGCTCTGCTAAACAGTGAGATAAGTTTTACTGCTATTGCTCAACAAGTCACCATGGAGATGGAGGTTTATCAAACACTGAGCCTCAGTCACTGATGGATCTGACCTACAAGTCTTACGGATAGCAACAGAAAGCCAAAACAACAGAGAAAAATACAAATATTAGGGGCTGCTTGGAATTTCAGCAGGTAATTTGAGGTGGTGTAATTGAAACCAGCTCATTTGAGTCCCAGTGAAGATCGAGACCAGAACAGGGTCGAGTCTGAGTCAGAGAGCAAAACCGGAAGAGATCAAGTCTGAGTCAAGACCGAGACCAGAAGAGGGTCGAGGTGGGATCAAGATCGAGATCAAAAGAGGGTTGAGTCTGATTCAAGACCCAAAAGAGGGTTGAGTCTGAGTCACAAGCGAAAACAGAAGAGATTGAGTCTGAATCAAGACAGAGACCAGAAGAAGGTCAAGTCTGAATCAAGACTGAGACCAGAAAAGGATCAAATTTGAGTTAAGACTAAGATTAGAAGAGAGTCGAGTCTTGGTAAAGACTGAAACCAGAAGAGATCAAGTCTGAGTCAAGACCAAGACCAGAAGAGGGTCGAGGTGGGGTCCAGGCCAAGATCAGAAGAGGGTCAAGTCTGATTCAGGACCGAGACCAGAAAAAATCAAGTCTGGATCGAGATCAGAAAACATCGAGTCCGAGTCAAGACTGACACCAGACGTGGATCAAGTTCGAGTTAAGACTGAGATTAGAAGAGAGTTGAGTCTGAGTCAAGACCAAGACCAGAAAAGTCCTCATGCTCCCAGCAAGACAAGACCAATACAATGAAAATATGGTTTTGAACTCAGACTTGAGGACCAAGACCATCAAAATATAGTCTTGGACTCATATTCAATGACCAAGAAAATATGGCTCAGACTCAAGGACCAAAACAGGCATGGACTCCAGGAGCATTTTGACTCCGACTCAAATTAGCTGGTTCTTCCATTATCTAGTCACCATCATATTGCTTGTTTTTGGTGGAACAAAATGAGATGTTTAGCAAAATGTTTAGGCTGCTCTTTTCCTTCAAGAAAGTTGGATGGTGACCAGTAGCTGTCAAGCTTAATAGCTTAGAAAAGGACAATCCGTGCCATAAAAGTGAGTACAGGTTTACTCTGTGTCTGAAGATCTTCTTCCAAAATCCCGATATTCTCAATAAACAAGAACGTATAGAGTGTTATAAATAAAGATCTTGTTTTGTGTTCATGCCAGCATTATCATTTGTGGCTGAACTATTCCTGTAATGTGTTCAGTGTGTGTTAAAACCAAAACTCAGTGTTCCTGTTGGCTGTGAGCAGTGCACTAATGAAGGATGTTGGGTTGACATTTAAAGACCAAACAATGAGACATAAATGGCAACAAATGACACTGTTCTGGCTGCAGACTTGAAAAAATCAGTCTGGCAGTATCAGGGCGTCACCCAACAGAGCTAAATCACTGAAACCCATGTGTTTCCTTTTGTTCTAACATTTGAAGTATTGATCATTGTCCTGTGCCTTCCCACTCCTCTAGCTGTGTGTGTCCGCCTGGGTATGAGGGCCAGCAGTGTGAGCTGAATCCTGATGACTGTGAAGACAACGACTGTGAGAATAACTCCACCTGTGTGGATGGCATCAACAACTACACCTGCATCTGCCCTCCGAACTACAGAGGTACCAGTTAAAGCTCATTAAGCCAGACTATAAATGCATTCAGAATGTTTCAGACTCTTTGTTACCATTTTCTTAGTCATATTGCCCTACTTGTCTGTCTCAGTCTTACCGCAATGAGGCCATTTCACTGGCAAGACTGTGCCAATTGCATTTATATCCTCCAGCCACAACTGAGGTGGCTAAGAAAACATTAAGAAACCAAAATAATATACATGTTAAGACTGGTAGTGGGCAGTTTTACTAAACAAACCAGCTTTTGACAGAAGTCCTGACTAGGCAGATTTAAAGTTCAGCTGTTGTTAAAACTGTCTGTTTATTTCCACTTCAGATCTGCCAAGTGGCATCCAGTGGCACAACTGCTCTTGTTCTCTCTTCTTTTCCTCAAAATAGGAAGTGCAACTGCTCCTGCGGGCCCTGTCATTATAATGGCTTTCCTCTTTGCCACCTCCCTTGGAGCGGGTGCAGTTGGTGTAGAGAGTGTGTACTTGCTGCGGTATAAGCCTGGCCACATCCTTAAGCTCGTAGGGCACACACAGCTGTCCGGTTAAAGAGCACAGTCTTAAACCGAGTCTTAAACCAAGCAAGAGAAAAATGTTATCGCTCAGAGATGGATCTTAATGGAGTTGTCGGTTACGTTTCATGAAAGTATCAACTTTGGCTCAGGGGTTTCCCCTAAAAGAGAGATTAAAATAGAAATAGGAGCTAGAGGAGGTGCTTTTTTAGTTAAGTCTTTTAAAACTCTCAACATAGAATATATTTTCATATCCAATATAGAATCATATCCAAGTATGTAATTATGTTGGTGAAATGAAAGGGGAGAAGGAAGGTTGAAGATTTAATATACTGATGATGTTTTCTTTTGTTTTAACTTTATGCCCATGGGCATTGTGGGTCTTGTATTGTTGTATTTTACAGTTGTATTGGGACTTATACTACCGTTTGGGGTTGGTAAGATTTTTTTCTTTTTGAAAAAAATTCATACACTACAGTTAAATGTTTGAGGTGTTTTTCATTTTGATGCAAATTAACACTTTTATTCAGCAAGGATGCATTAAATTGATAAAAGGCGACATTAATAATGTTACAAAAGCTTTCTATTTCAAATAAATACTGTTCTTTTTCAGCATATTAGAATGATTTCTGAAGGATCACATGGCTGCCAAAAAATTCAGCTTTGCATCACAGAAATAAATAACATTTTAATATATATTTAAATAGAAATATTTTGTCATTTTAATTATTTGTGATAATATTTCACAACATTGCATTTCACAACAGTCTTTTTGATCAAATACATGCAGTCTTCTTTTTCGAGCATTAAAAAATAAACCCCAAACTTTTTAAGTAATGTAATGTCAGCATACCAACAGAAAAATGTTGCAAAATGTCATTATGCCCCAAGCAAGGCAAGGCAACCCTTACCAAAAAGTAGTATACTTCAAGTTGATTTTATTAAGTATACTTAAGCAAAGTTCAAGTATATATTTAAGTATACTTTATGTAGTAAGTATACAAATATCAGTGTACTAGTAGTATGCTTGTAAGTGTACTATTTCAATACTCCTTGGGACTAAATTGGCCCACTTTCTAGTATATAAAAGTATACTTTTAAATATACTTTAAGTATAACAGTAGTAAACTTTGAGTACACAACTAGTTTACATCAATGGCGAAAACACCTCGAGGAGGGTCTGTATATTCAGTCAAAGAGTTCCTTTAGCCGCATGACTGTGCGCTTCACCCGTAGACAGCAGAGGCCCTGAGTTTTTCAGCATGTGATAAACCTCCGGACGCTGGGAGATGGCAACTGTTAGAGTCATTTGTTCCTTTTCTTTGTGTGTCTCTTAGGTGATCTGTGTGAGGAGGTGATTGACCCCTGTCTGCCCGGGTTTGACCTCTGCCAACACGACTCTAAGTGTGTTCCCCTCAGTAAGGGCTACAGGTGAGTGTGTGAGCTCCTCTGGTCAGAACTTCACACGAAAGACAACATGACCTGCCTGTGCTGCCTGCAATAGAGCAACAGTCGGGTTCTGGAAAGTAAAAGCTCCATTCATTTTCTCCATTAGGAAAGTGAGTTTAACAATAAAAGACAGACCTGTTGTGAGCTCTGAGGATGTATGCTTTTCTTCAGCCCAACTGTTCACATGAATTCAACTTATTTTTAAAATAATTATGTTTAATAGCAGAATCTGTGATGAAAAACTTACCATGATGCTGTACAGAAAATTCCACCAATCAGTGGTCGCAGTGAGCCAAAAGAGATCTTTAGCTCCACTCACTCCCATGAAGCACTGCAAATGACATATATAAATAAACAAATATATATATATATATGTTCCCCATAGCAACCCCTAGAGGACGCAGTTCGAAGTTCCCATGAAAGGGAACTGCATTTTGAGAAGGTAAAAAAACTTACTTTATTTATTAATCATTTAGAATTATTTTATAATAATAATAATATTATCCTAATATTTTAATAATATTATTATATAGTATATTAAAATATATAAACAAATATATTTATATTTTAAATAGCAATAATACTTAAATCTAAAATATAAAAACTGTTGACAAATATTGACCTAATCTATTAATTCTTTATTCATAATTTCCCCTTTTTTACTCTTCACATTTATGTCTGCAAAAGTGAAAGTAGGTTAGAAATCACTCAAAAAGCATGCACATACTTTTCTGATAACTAGGATACTTGCACACCTGTGTTCATTATGATTATGAAAGGCTTGATAGATGCAAACATATACACGCTTACACACACACACACTGCAAGCTTCTGTTGGTCCTTTGTTATATGATAGTGTGTAGTTAAATCTGACATGCACAGACGATGAATATCCATATGGCTAATTATAACATGGGGGGGTGTGTGTGCGTGTGACTTTGTACAGAAGAAGAATAGCTCTCTCCCCAGCATCCCTCACTCCACTATGGCTACTAATTAAGGGCCTGATGGTGTCTTGAGCCCAGCATTAATCTGGTTTACCACCCATCCTGACACTCTATCAATATTCTAACACTGTCTTCATCTCTTGTGTGATTTAGATTTAAGAAAGAAAGAGTAAGAAAGAAAGTTAAAAGTGCTTGAAAAATTGCTTATTGTTTTCAATAATATACTATACTAATATAATATTCAATAATAATATAGGCATAGGATGGTATAAAGGCTTTTATCATGGTATATTATCACGATATTGAAATAAGTTGCAAAAAAAGTGTTGTTATACTATAACAGGTATGATAAACAAAACTATACATTTTTGTGTGTTGCTTTATTGTTTATAAATGTTCAAAGTAAACAAGAATTATAGTTTAACTGCAATAGGTAAGAATTTACAATAAGGTCTCATTAGTAAACGGTAGTTAACACATTAACTAACATTATGTGAAATAGCTACATTTGTTACACAAGGTATCTGTTAATGTTACAGAAGAATATTAACATTATAGTTAAAAAAACACTGACTTTTCTTAGTATTCTTAGAATGCATTCGAAAAATCTGAGTAATGAATAATAATTTACAGTATTTTGAGGTGCCCACGATAACAATATCATGCATGTTCATTATTATGATATTATTATTACTGTTTATCGGCACATGTCTATAAAATACTTTATATTCAAGAAGGTTTCCTGAAGGATTGAAGACTGGAGTAATAATGCTGAAAATTCAGCTTTGCATTACAGGAATAAATTACATTCTAACAAACTGCAATGTTTGTTTATTTTTTCATTCATCACATTCCATTAAGTGGTTCCAGTGGTAAGGCCATTCAGATAACCCTTACCAAAAATAAGTATACTTCAAGTTTATTTTATTAAGTATACTTAAGTAAAGTTCAAGTATATTTTTAAGTATACTTTATGTAGTAAGTATACAAATATCAGT
>NW_015552562.1:1820908-1821239 GCF_001515605.1 Sinocyclocheilus anshuiensis
AAATAAACAACATTTTGAACAAAAAGCTGAAAAAAAGACTATGAATTGGATTCAGAACGATAATCAAAACGTAGATGGAGTCGATCAACACCCAAAGCTTGACAGTCATTATTACCTCTTCATTGGTCGACATTACATCAACTTTACACAGTGTTGATGCTGTTTTATGTCTGATGATCGTGTTAGATTACGTGTGGAAGCATCTGTTGTTTCGGTTTCTTTTTCGCTTGTGATTTGGAAATTCTGTACAGAATATGTGTAATAGCGCCCCCTACCGGATAACAATGAAAACATGGATTCCCGGAGCACAAGTATAGCTCAAATATATTTA
>NW_015552562.1:1821971-1829068 GCF_001515605.1 Sinocyclocheilus anshuiensis
TCTGTGCTATGGTGGGGCCTGAAACCTGACTGAAATTCTTCATAGAGATAATTTTTTTGCAGGAAGGAGCACAATTGAGCAGACACAACTTTTTCTAAAATTTTAGACATAAAAGGAAGATTTAAGATGGGTCTGTAATTTGCATATACTTTATGTAGTAAGTATACAAACATCACTGTACTAGTAGCATACTTGTAAGTGTACTATTTCAATACTCCTTGGGACTAAATTGGCCCACTTTCTAGTATATAAAAGTATACTTTTAAGTATACTTTAAGTATAACAGTAGTAAACTTTGAGGTTGGAGTCGATCAACACCCCAAAGCTTGACAGTCATTACCTCTTCATGGGTCGACATTTTATTCCATAACATTACACAGTTTTGATGCTGTTTTATGTCTGATGATCGTGTTAGATTACGTGTGGAAGCATCTGTTGTTTCGGTTTCTTTTTCGCTTGTGATTTGGAAATTCTGTACAGAATATGTGTAATAGCGCCCCCTACCGGATAACAATGAAAACATGGATTCCCGGAGCACAAGTATAGCTCAAATATATTTAGACTTTAAGTCTAAGTATAAGTCAAGTATACTTAAATGTCATTTTAAGTATATTTCTGAGAAGTACATAAAGCACATTTCTGAGAAGTACATATAAAATAGACTGAAAGTATACTTTCCTTTTTTTTTTAGTTTAAAAGAAGTATACTAATAGTACACTTGAATAAACTTATTTTTTGTAAGGGAAGTGATGTCTAATTTCAGGAATTTTCATAGATGTTTTAAAATTTTTACCCTGCAAAATGTGTGAAGGAATCCAAATACCACGTTCATAAAACCTGCTCTTTTAACAAAAAACATTGGTATTTTCCTCTAAATATTTCCTCTGCATTTCATTGCATGTTTGTTTACATTTAAATAGCATTAAAACCAGAGTAAAAAAGTCATATATTTAAAATACATTTATTTCATACTAAGTATAGTTCAAATCTATTAACATATTTACTGACATATTGCTCGAGACTTACTGATATAAAAATTATAATTAAACTTTATTTGGAGTACTACTTGTGCACAATTCTTAATATTAAGCCTAAAATGTGTCTTAATGTCACTATTGATTGATGGATCTTTGATCTTTGAATAATATCAGTCTTTAAATGCAAGATATTTAAAGTGTGCTTAAGAGTGACATTTCATCATTGCACTTTCTGAATATTTTACAGCTTTCGCTCTGTTCGTGTTAACAGGCCCTAAAAGGCAACACGCTCGGGAACTGCAAATATAGAAAAGCAATCAGATTAGGTTGCTTTTTTTATTTCAGCGTTCTTAGTAAAACTGTGCTATACAGCGTTAATGATTTGGTCCTCCTGTGACATATCCACTGACAGAAACCGAATACAGGGACACATTAATGGCTCATATGCCTCCGGGATATGAATGTAAGAAGTCCACTTGGTCTCAACTGATGTGTAGAGGGGCTTCCACACTCCATAAGCCATCAACTGCTCTTTTCTTTCCTCTCGTCCTAGTGCTTATATATAAACGTGAGCTGTTTTCCATCACAGCTTGCTGGCAGGCGTTCCGTTTGATGCCCTCGACTAAACAGGGAGTTAAGTGTCAGGCCTGCGGCGGTTCTCTCTCGGTGTGCATGTTGTATTGAAATAGTGTGCTTATTGCGCACTCTTGATTGTTTTGTACATCCTTCTTTTACCCTTCCACCTCAATCTTTAGAAGTCTTCCTGCCATTGTCCTTCACTGATCTTTTGCTGTCTCTTTCCCATTACCCCTCTCTTTCTTTGTAGGTAGCCACAGATAAGGACAATGGCATTCTGTTGTATAAAGAGGACCATGACCCACTCGCCCTAGAGCTGTACCAGGGACACATACGTTTGATCTATGATGTTGCCAAGTACCCCCCAACCACAGTGTACAGGTGAGGATACGGCATATACACACACACTTTGTAGGTGATATTTTAAAGAAATAGACACTATCATTAAAGAAAATGTGCAAAAATCGTACCTTTATGTGCACAACACCTGTAGGGGTAGTAGAAAGAGGCATCTTTGTTCTAGGGGTGTGCAATATAGACAAAAACAATTATATCTTTATATTTTGGGGATTTTTTTCAATAACTAAACAATATTTTGCTTAGTGTATATTTATGTTGATACCTTGGCTGGTTTAGGCCTATCATGGATAAATAAATATGACACTAAAACCGCCAGTAGGTGGCAACAATTCCCTGTCTGTATGATTGATTCATTGAATCATTCATTCAAACGATTCATTCAAAACGGCTGATTCATTTAGAAATGAAGCAGGTGGCTGTCTATATGAATGGATGATTGAATCATTCAAACGATTCTTTCAAAACAGATGATTATTTGAAAACAGCTGATTCAAGCTACTGTCTTTATGAGTGGATCATTGAATCACTGACCCAAAAAGTGTTCAAAAGCAGATTCATTCATTATTTTCATTGGTAAAACAGAAAAAAAACAGACATTATTGTGTCTAAAATGTAACTCACTCAATAATAAAATCGTATTTGTTGAACTGTTGTCAAAAATGATCACATTCGCGACCACGCTCACGCAAATATTTCTTGCTTGTGTGATATAACGTAAACGTAATAAAAATATAAAAATACAAAACCCCATACTTTGATATTTTTTTATTTTATAGGGGCATTTTAACTGCATTCTAATAGGCATCATCACACAGTGAATGCTTTTGGACTTTCAAGATGTTTTTTTATTTGTTTTTGCATGTACTCATACATACTCTATCATGTCAGCTTGCATATTGTTTAAACAACAATTACAATATTATCACAGATGATAAATATCGCACACCGTTACTTTTGTACCTTATTTATGCCTAAAAAAGGGGTTACTCTAAGGTACTGCTATGAAACTTTTAGGGGTAGGTAAACTACAGAGTTGTCCTTTTAAGGGTAATTCACCACTGACAAGATGGGCTTTCAATAAAACTTGGCTGTCTATCAGTAGAAAGGCCATTTTTTTAATCGGTGCTGCATAAGCAAACAGAGAAAAAGCGCTCTTGCCAAAAAGTTAGGAAAACACCCATAATGCACTGGGCTCCGACTGTCCATTAGTGGGAATACAAAATGCCTTGGAGTGAAAGTTAATTAAAATTGACTTAAATTTTAATTCATAAATAGTTTAATATAATTGAAAATGGTTTTACCCAATATTTGTGTGTGCTTTGTATATTTATGTTTATGAGAGCATTGCATTGTGAACTACAACATGCTAACAGCAGAATCAGTTGCAGGTCTCCAGTGCGCCTCACATGAGAAATGTTATTTGTGGCTTCCTATGTAGAACATTCCAAATTAGTCACTTAAGAGGTTCCATTTTAGTTACGAAGCTCTCTTAGAAGTCAACGGCCTCTGTAGCTCACCAGGTTTTGTAACAGACCCACAAACACAATCACACTTCTGTTCTACACAGTAAATAAACTCATACAGCCAGCCGTTTTTGCAACACCATAATCTAAATAGACATATGCCACCCTAAATTATTTCAAAACATCAAACATACACACTCATTCATCTTCCATAAAAAATGACTGTTTCAAACTAGGCCCCCTGCTCTCATCCAGAATAGTTCAGGGTGAAAAAGGCGTGTTTGCGGGTAAGTTTGCTCAACGTTCTCAGGGAGGTTTAATCCCTGTAAGCTCGTGGCACATCATAAAACCATATAGGAGCCCCGGGTTTACATGACCTGCTTGAATCTGCCTCGGGCGAGAGCTTACTTCTCTCGCCCGGTTCCCATGTGAACGCTTCTGTGCTGCAGCGCCATGATTTCTATGCTCACTGGAGCCCCCATAAACAGAGCTCTTAGCCCTCACCTCCTGCCCTTTCAGCAGACAACAGGCTTGTTGAGTCTGGCGCAGATGGTGCCTGACTCCGGCCTGGTGGGTCACTGCGGATGTCATTAAGCGAGCAAGGCTCTGTAATGGGTTTCAAGAGCCCAGATTCAAGCTTTTAAATCCAGTCTGCACACAAACCTAATGACAGCATACAGTTTCAAAGCATTTCAAGATCGAAATCGGTGTCCTTGTCTGTTAAGAATGGGAATGTGGCGTAAATCAGGGTCTCTGGCATCTTTTTCATCTGCGTCTGCAGAAGTAGAGCGTGAACGTTTGTGACTGGCAGCTGTTTTAGCAGGTAGTAGACGTGAACAGTGGTGAGCTGGGTGCTCAGGCCGTGCCTGCCTGCTTGATGACTTTGTATTGATCCAGTGCCTCCCTTTGCTGCTGCAGAGGGCCACTCTTCACTTCTGCCTGCAGCAAGGGCTGAATCGATTGCTCTATGAGGGAGTCACAGCATGAAAAATAATGTTTCTATCAGATTCCTTGTCTTTTTGCGAACTGAGAATACATGCACTTAATTCCAGTGTTTCTAGTAGTAAATGCAAGCATGCATTTAGAGCCCTTGCACACTTTTTCTGCCTTTTTTTTTAGAAAAAGATAAAGGGGCCATTTACATGACGTTTTCAGCCAAAAACAGGAAACTTTTTATGCGTTTTGCCTGTTCGTTTACGCGACAACCGCGTTTTGGGGACTGAAAACGCATATTTTTGAAAACGGGTTTCAAAGTGCAAGTTTATTTTGAAAACGCCCCCGTTGTCGTTTCCGTGTAAACACCCAAAACGGGAATCTTTGAAAACGGTGACGTCATGCACGTGCGTAGTACGTGTTAGGTATGTAGACATGCGCAGTACGTGTTGATTTTAAAGGCAAGCGAGAACAAACATACACAACAATGGCAGAGTATTTTGAAAACGGGTTTCAAAGTGCAAGTTTATTTTTAAAACGCCCCCGTTGTCGTTTCCGTGTAAACACCCAAAACGGGAATCGTTGAAAACGGTGACGTCATGCACGTGCGTAGTACGTGTTAGGTATGTAGACATGCGCAGTACGTGTTGATTTTAAAGGCAAGCGAGAACAAACATACACAACAATGGCAGAGTATATGGTACTGTGGTTGCTGTTTAAGAATTTGCTAACGCTTCTTGAGCAAGGTGTGTATTTACTTCACCAATTTTACAACCAACAGTGGAGACGCATCATATACAACATATAATCTTCACTTCCCAACAGGTACTGTTTACTAACAAGGTGACAGCGCCAACTACTGGCCTGGCATACGTAATACAGCATTTTTGGCAGTTTTCGCGGATATGTGTAAATGGGAATCGTTTTGAAAATGTTGTCGTGTATACGTGAAAATTAAAAAAAACGCAAGGGAAAACCCTTTCCGTTTTTGACTACACCGTTGTCGTGTAAACGTAGCCATATTTAATACCTTTCTGTTTCAGGTATGGTACTGTATGTTCATCAAGTTACACTGTTTAATAACGCTTTCTATAGGCGAACATGCGATATACTTAACGCAAACTTAGTTTAAAATATATCAAATTGTTTTAAAAATATCCGTGCCTAACAATGCCCCTTAGTTCTTCTAATTTTACTGTAAACAACAGCTTCTTGGGGCTTATTGCTTTATTATTCATATGACTTTTCCGTTTTTGACTACATCGTTGTCGTGTAAACGTAGCCAAAGATAAAAGGAACAGACTGTTGTTTCAAGTTGCAGCCATCTTGGAATACACCAGGCAGCTACTTTCTATGTAGTTAACAGAGATACAAGTACAGCTTCTATCTCCTTGAATGGGGAATGACCAAAATCTCCAATGGTATCATTAATTTAGCTAAACCCTGCTATGAGTTGTATTTTTGAGGTTGGTCCGAGCAGAATGGCCACTATATGAGCACTATAGCTTAATGTGATGTAGCAGCACATGTACTGTACTAACTACTCAGTTGTGTACTTGAACAGTTAAAGTGGACACAAAACACACAGTTTGACAATCTCATGTTAATCTTGAGTAACTATTATTAGTAGTATTAGGGTATTAGTAGGGTAGTATTGCATCCTTCATATCTCCGAAGAATCTTTAGTTGTATCAGATTTATAAAAGACAGATACAGCTGTCGAGCTCCTGGAGGTGTGCTGTGGGTGGAGATAAAGAGTCACGAGCATGCAAAGCTTTTGCGTAGCGATCGTCTGCAAGCTGTGACATCGACACGAATGAAACGGGGACAGAAAAATGTATCGACTTAAACAATGGCTAACGAATTACCGTATGAAGCACGTTGATGGGTGTGCTCTTGCTCTCGCTCTGATTGATGTTTGCATGCTTTTCCAGGAGAAGTGCCCATATAAGGAATTCCACCCTTTATGATGTCATACAGGGTCATACTCGGATAAAAAAAACTTTACGAACCTTATGCGAATCCTGAAGGAGTGTCTTTGGCACAGAAATACTCCGTCATACTTCCAACTCGTTTTTGAGTCATGTTTAGCATGAGAATCCAACACTTTAACAGTGTAAATAAGTCAGAGTGCATGAAATAGCATTAGACATACCGTTTAAATTAATTTGCAGTGGTGTGACTAAATTAAATAAGTTTTGTTGCCAGGTCCCTGCTAAGTCCTAGATGTATCATGGCACTCACAGTTAATCACAGATCCATGCTCACCCTCTAATTATCTTGTTTTTCCCCAAGCGACATTGTGCTGTGTGGCTTTGGCATATCTGCACCCCATTGTGTTGGGGTAAAGAATGAGGTTCACATGTGAGGAGAGGAAGTGCAAGGAGAAAACACGTTCTTCCGTCTCAATTTAGATTATTTGGCATTGGCACACCCCGGTCTGGCGAACGTGCTCCCGAGTTCTCCATGTCATAGTTAGCGTTAACAATGTGTAACCAGAGCTACCAGAGCCAGCTGCTCAATTTGTAACCCGTCCTACGCCGCAACGCTTGGACGTGGGTGCAGCGTTTGGGCAGCTCCCTTGCTTTGGTTTTCCCACCGTGGAAGCTAGAGTTTTGAGGCTGTGGTTGGAGCATTCCTGAGCCAAGTCTGGTTCAGTGGCTCTCTGCGGGTGCTTGACTTCAAATGTGGAACTGGGTCATAAAGACTCTGTGGGGCGAAGATCAGAGCAAGATTCCCACACCATCTACAGGTCTCGCTCAGCTCTTTATACACCTCGTCCCTGCTG
>NW_015552562.1:1829104-1851009 GCF_001515605.1 Sinocyclocheilus anshuiensis
GCAAGAGATTCCCGATAGGGATCAAGGAACGGTGAGAGGGAACGGGTGGTGGGAAAGAAGACAGATCGGACCCCAGAGAGATGAAGAGCGACTGAGAGCCGACGAAGAGTGAAGGACACTTATCTCTGCAATGTGATCCTGCCTTGATGGATGGTGCGGGTGAGGGGAGGGATGGAGAGACTGATAAATGCACTGGGAAGGAGAGCGACGGAGGCTCTTAACTAGCAGTAATGCCTCATTACCATGAGATGAATGCTTGGGCCCATGCAGCGTGTTAATGCGCTGCCCTTTACTAAATGTCACGCTAATCTGAGTATTAGTTTAAGCAGCGGCGTGGTCAGTTCCTCAGCAGAAGCGGCGGTTTGTGGAAACATCGCAGGAAATTGAATGAGAATGTTAGAATTGCAGCACTTCCTGCCCCCAGCTCCTCAGCGTGGGCTCGCCGTCCTGTGCCACGCCTAACCACAGCTCTCCAAATGCAGCTAATGTTTGGCATGTCAACCAGGTTTAACACTGAGCAGCGCTAGGGTGAACAAAGAGGGGTCAGGGTATGTTTTCGCGGCCTGTTTTCATTTCGCCTGAGATTAGCACTAAGTTCCTGTGCAAGCAGAATGTTTGAATGGGTGGGAAAGCAGTGGTAATTCAGCCTGAACCGTGACGTAAGAAGTAAGTTCGTTTGGTTTGAGAAGATTTAATGGTTGTGGTGTGCTAAGTCCGGCTTGGCTAAGTGCAACAGCGCTAATGCAACAACAGCAGAAATCACAAGTCAAAACTGAGGGATGCTAATGCTAACGGTCCACACACAAAGTTTTATTGTGCCTACATTTACCTTTAATTTAATCTGACCTCTTCAGCTGGGTCTCGGTACTGTTGTTTGGTCTGCACCCGAGTGCGATTGCTGTATTCACACATTTGCCCAAAAGATCTGCACCAACCCACATGCAAAAATACTATAGTAATTTATAGTAAATACTATAGTGTTTTTGAACCATACTATAGTAAAGTGAATTATACTGTATATATTATAGTATTTACAACACTTTGTTAATGAATGCTACAGCATACTGTAGTATTAACTATAGTGAACCGATAAAATGTAATAAACACTGTAGTATACTTTAGTTTTTACTACAGTAAACATTGTAGTATAATATACCCTAGTTGTAGAAAACTTAGTACACGTAGGCTATTGGGTAAAGTAATTTGTTTATATTACTATAGTTGTTATATTACCACAGCAACTATAGAATTATAAACAACACAACAAATTAATTCAAGTACTTTACAGTAGTATGGTTCAAAAACACTATAGTATTTACTATAAATTACTATAGTATTTTTTATTAAGGGGGGAAACGAACCATGAGTTCGATTCAATCGAACCAAACAAGACCGGTGTGAATACACCCTAAAACTCTCTCGCTCTTGTGTAAGTAGTGCACCTTCACACTAGAGTTTAGCCCCGT
Organism: Sinocyclocheilus anshuiensis; assembly: GCF_001515605.1. Lineage (NCBI taxonomy): Eukaryota > Metazoa > Chordata > Actinopteri > Cypriniformes > Cyprinidae > Sinocyclocheilus > Sinocyclocheilus anshuiensis. Next base: position 1,830,571 of record NW_015552562.1, read on the forward strand.
TCAGAGTGTTTTTGGGCGAGTGAAAATATATCTGTGTTAAAACTAATACTTAGTTAATAGCCTAAGTATTAGCCTCCAACTCACACACTGGCGAGTAAAATCTAAGAATTTATTAGCTATTGGCTAATGTTAGACATCATTTAGTCGCCCAGAGTGAAGATTTAGTCGCATATGCCAGTGATTTACTCGCAATGTAGAGGGTTGTATTGGATTCATGTACACAGTTTATCAGTTCTAGTTTTCCTCAAGAATCAAACCAAGACCTTAACATTGCTAGTGCTATGCTCTACTGTTTGAGCTTCAGGAAAGCTACATATTCTCATCCCAAGGATGATACCTTGTTCCTTGCTACTTACAAGTGTTTTGATGCTACCTGTTAACTTCAGTCCATCTGTAGAGTAAAGCTAACGTTACTTGGTTACACCCCATTATATATATCAAATGCTACATAACCTTGTTTAGCAATTCACGTTCCAGAAGGGCACAATTGACTTCACAGCTGCAGTCCGTTACTCTTAGCTCGTGTAAGCAAATGATAGTGCCGCGTAATTGAGTCTGGAAAATGTAAATATGTCTACAGCTTTTCTGATCTACATAACTCTCCAAGATGAAGGAGCCGGTAATAGTTCCTAACTTTGTGTATGTGTCATTTATACTGTGGTTTCGCTCGAGGAAAAACAGAGTATTTTATTTTCAGCTGACAGGAAATTGACTTCCCCTCGTGTGAGAAGGGTGACATGAGGTTGCTGAAATCTTCCACGGGTTTCTGTTTGTTTTTATTGAGCTCCATAATGGGCTGCTTGAAGCTAATATGCAGGCTAGCCGCACATCAAAGACACTCCACCTTCTCAACCCCCCCGTTCTAAAAATATTACGGCCTCAGGATATTTTCTGTCTGTCAGAATATGAACAAAAGGCCGATAGTTGCAAGCGCTAGGCTACATCTTGATCTCTGGTGCCCCCTAGTGGTGCTAGAGCTTCACTGCATACATTTTGTCCAAATGATGACTTCTGTCCCCCGTGGTGAGATTTATGTTCTGATTAAGAATGTTTTCATTCTTATAATAGAATCTTCCTCTTTGTTCTATTACATTCCCACTCTCACAACCTTTTCCTCAAAATACTCTTCCCATTTCCTTCCCAGCTGGCGTGTAGGCTCTCTTAATGAAAGACGGCTTTCAAAACCAGAGACAGTGGATGAAAATGTCCTTATATTATAATAAAGCCGTTCATCTATGGTGGTACTGATGTATCAAATGGACGGGCTTGAGATGTTTGGGGGGTCTCAGCCCACGGACTGTAGTGTTTGTTGCAAAAGCCTATTTTGAAACAGGAATTGAATTATGGGCCTGTAATGCAAACCACACGTGCGCTTGTGTTGAGTCTTTGTTCAGCCAAGACCTCCGTGAACCTTACCCCCCTATATCGGGGGACACTGATCTCTATCCGCACCTATGGCCTCAGCATTTCAGCAATGGAAAATAGCATTGCGAGCCAGCGCAAATACTAGCTGCCTGCCCGCAAAAATGAGCTCATTTTAATGCTATAATGCTAGCCTGTTTGTTTGCTTAATGTGTTTGTGCTGGCAATGCTCTGCTGTTGTTGTTGTTTTTTTTTACCATATACCATATACATATATATATATATATATATGAAGAGTTTATTTGCAAAAACAGATAACTCTTATCTCTCTAAAATTGTTTTTTAATTTTTTTTTTATTATGTTATCATGATTTTATTGTGTTAGTTAGCTAGTATTTTTTTGTTATTTTTTACCTAATCAAAATAACCCAACTGCAGTTTTATTGAGATGAATTGGAATGCACAATGAAAAAACATGATTTTTGAAAATTTGCCAAAGACAGAAAAAGAGGAAAACCTTGTTTTAAGTTGAGGTGGGGATTAAGATATACTGTACTCGCCACAATATTATTTCTCGCACCCCCTTCTCCACTCTCTCTGTTGGTCTCTGGGCTTCTTTGCCAAACCACTGTCTCTAGCTGTCTGTAACTGCTTGTGCTCCATCCAGCAATAACTACTACAATACAAAACTGGGCTTTCTGTAGCCTGAGCAGACTGCTTTCTCATAGCTCAGGGGCTACTGATAAGTTCATAACCCTAATTCTCACCTTTAAACAAAATACAGTCCTAGAAGTCAGCAGAATCTGGGCCAAACAGGGCGCTACATGCACCGCATCGTAAGAAACTGAGGAGGAAAAAGGCGAAAATCCAGCTGTGCCGGTCAGAGCACGCTCTCATAGTCTGTGAGATGTTTTGTGGAACCCGGGAACAAACGGCACTCTTCAATGGTTAAAAAATGACCGTGTGAAAGAGAATTGCTCTCAGGAGTTCACGCAGTCACGGTGCCAAACTCAGCAGGATGTGATTTGAGCGTGCTAACTCAAAGAAAGAGTGAACTCATGGCCAACACAAGCTCTCCTTTTCCCACAACATAAGCTCTCTCCGCGTCAGTGCCAAATTCACTGGAAATACACCTGACGGAGCCTAATGTGGAAACCATGGCATTTTCAGACAGCGGGGAGATATTCTGTATTGCACATTCATGGCTTTTCATTTGGGCTTTGAAAAGTTATTTTACCCCAGTGGTGACATGATACGATCAGTTAAAACAGTCATTAAGGCTAAAACAGTCGTTTTGTAGCTAGCATCTTGTGTATCCAAAATACACAAATGTAAATTATATTTTCACACTGCAAAATTTGACAAAATAAAAGCTTAATTGGAAATGACACAAAAATAAGGATATTTTGCTCACGAGTGATATTTACACTACCATTCAAAGTTTGGTGTTAGTCAGTTATTTTAAGAAATGTTTCTTAAAGGTTTTTTGTGAGACTGAAGACTGGAGTAATGATGCTGAAAATTCAGCTTCGATCACAGGAATACATTTTCTTCTTTTTCTTTTATTCTCTTTATTTGTCTCATATCATATTTAATCTCAAGTGTGCTCTTGCCTGACACTGCTTCTTTGGAAAAAATAAATAATGAAATGGTTTATTTCACACTCTTTTCAGATAATTATCATTTTAAAATACAGCAAATGTATATTTTTAGCTATCTTCTGCTTTCTTGCAGTGTGGAGTCAATGAATGATGGTCTTTTCCACACGGTGGAGGTCCTGATCCAGAATCAGACGCTGAGTTTGGTGGTGGATAAAGGGGCACCGAAAAGCCTGGGCAAACTCCCCCGTCCTCCGGCTGTGGACCACAACACACAACTCTACATAGGCGGTAAGCATCAAAAACACCTCGTTGTTCATCAAAACCACATTTCAAAGGTTTCAAAGTATTAAATATGGCTTGTTTTGAGATGCTTTCCAAGTGTTTGAATGCATAATGATTGCAACGTGAGCACAGTGTTGGGAAGGTTACTTTGGAAATGTAATAGTTACCCTATTTAAAACAAGTAGTGTAACTATTTCAATTACTTTATTAAAGGAATGCAGCTAATTACATTTGATTACTTCTTGATTACTTTTCAAAATTTCCAACCAGTGGTTTCAAACGGCAATCATTTTGAGACATTTAAAAATAAAAATAAAGCATACATAAACCTAAATAGGAAATCGAATATGCATGTGTCCTATTTTGTGTCCTAAACATTGCTGTCTCATATTTTAGAGCAGTCAATGCAATTTGGGAAAGAAATCAATCATATCTGTATGTGTGTGTGAAAATATTCACATGTAACCCCCTTTGTAATCGTGAAATCATTTTCATAAGTAACTGTAATTTAATTACACATTTTTTCTCAGTAACTGTAACAGATTACAGTTACATTTGTTTTGTAATTCAATTATGGAATTCTGTTACATGCAACTAGTTACTCACCAACACTGCATAAGCATGTGTGCTAATATTTGCCTGTTGTTGGTATTTTAGGTGTGCCCTCTCTGATTGACACAGCAGGCCTGCGACCGGGTCCAGACCGTCCATTACAGTCCTTTAACGGCTGCATTCATGACGTACGGCTCAACGGAGAACTCCAGGACATCGGCGGTGGGCTGGCAGGGGTGGAGGGCATCTTGCCGGGCTGTCACTCCTGCAGCGTCTGTGCTCTCGGGGCCTGCAGACAGAGAGGAGAGGCAGGCGTGACCTGCGAGTGTCCCAGCGGCCACAGCGGCCCACTGTGTGAAGAGACCACCTCCCAGAGCCCCTGTCAGAGCAGCAGGTACAGAAAGCCGCAGGTGCACAGACACTCACAGTTAGGGCTGCGCAATAAATCAATAACGATAATTATCGCAATATAATTTGAAAACGATAAAAGGATATGAAGAGATCAAAGTTTAAACGAGCTCACTAGAGCAGACGAGTCTCGGTCACGCGAGCACTAAACAGCGCTGCACTGAGAAAAAAAAATATTCATTGAATTTACTAATGTGTTTTACGTTAAGTGGTTGCAATCGATTTATTTTAGCTACATTTAAATAAACAAATTTAGTTGACTGACTTTCAACATTTTTGTTTTAAATGTAGCTAAAATAAATTGTTTGCAACCACTTACCTTTAGTGTTTAGTGTTTAGTGTTTCAGTAAAATTTAGTATTTGTGACCATGGTCCACAAAACCAGTCATAAGGGTCAATTTTTTGAAACTGAGATTTACACATCCTCTGAAAGCTGAATAAATAAGCGTTCCATTGATGTATGGTTTGTTAGGATAAGACAATATTTGGTCGAGATACAACTATTTGAAAATCTGGAATCTGAGGATGCAAAAAAATCTAAATATTGAGAAAATCATCTTTAAAGTTGTTCAAATGAAGTTCTTAGCAATGCATATTATTAATCAAAAATTAAGTTTTGATATATTTATGGTAGGAAATTTACAAAATATCTTCATGGAACATGATCTTTACGTAACATCCTAATGATTTTTGGCATAAAAGAAAAATCGATAATTTTGACCAATACAATGTATTGTTGGCTATTGCTACAAATATACCCCAGCGACTTAAGACTGGTTTTGTGCTCCAGGGTCACATTTAGTTTTTCAGTGTGAGATCCAGTGTGAAGCGCTTGAATTCAGCAAACAACACAAATGACTCGGTGATTTTAAAGCCGGATGAAACAGCGCTGACAAACAGGAGAAACACTGTGTGCAACAATAGAGTCAGAAGCCTTTTCAATCTACAAATCGCCATCATTTACCATGGACTTACTGTAGTAACACTAACTGCAGTATGGTATTGTCAGAAATGTGGGATATTCATATCGAACTTTATTATATGATTAATTTAGACATGTATTGAAGGAGTAATGGAATATAATCACAGTTTATTTGTGATTAAGCTATAGCGTTGTATGTCCATTTATACTAAATTTATTTAGACTACTGTTTTTCATACAATTACCTAAAAACCATATAGTTATATGTTTACCATGGTATCGAGGTGCTATATGTGTGGTTTTAACTGTGATTATCATGATTTGAATGTATGCTACTATGGAAGACCAATGATTAATAAAAAAATAATCAGAATAATTAAATTTCACCATATAAAAACGAGGTTGCTACAATTCTTACAGATGTTACTGATTTTGATAATGAACAAAAATTTGCATCTGCATCCTAACTCAAGCTACTACTACTATCAAATGTGCAGAGACAAAAAAAGTGATGTTATTATTAATATTATCAGACAGCACAAACCTGTTTCTTGATTTCAAACAATATCACTCGTTAGAACATGCAGAAACTAAGAAATGCATTTTTCTGTTAAGATAGTCTGGTTTCAACAACCTTTGCTTTGGAGCAAAAATCTGGCTTTAAACTTGAAATAAATAAAGATTTGACATTTATCGTGAAAATTATCGATATCGGCTGATATGAAAAAAAATGACCATGATAATTTTTTGGCCATATTGGCCAGCCCTACTCTCAGTTGTGTTGGTATCAGGCAGTGATGTCCTCCCTCTCTCGTCCTGTGCAGGTGTGTACACGGTGTGTGTGTGCCGAAGGGCTCCACGTACAGCTGCTCTTGTGCAGAAGGATACTCTGGTCAGTTCTGTGACAGGAGGGAAGAGTCCTCCGTCTGCAAGGGGCTGCACTGTGTGCACGGAGAGTGCAGGGTGACGGAGAGCGGAGAGCCAGTTTGCCTCTGCCAGTCTGGGTACAGTGGGCCATCCTGTGAAACAGGTGAGACACAGCACTGCAGGAGACATCCATTATTCATGATAGGAAATTAGAGGTTTTTATTTACATATGTGACCCTGGACCACAAAACCACAAAACGTCATAAGGGTCAGTTTTTCGAAATTGAGATTTATACATAGGACTGTTAGGATTGGACGATATTTGGCCGAGATACAGCTATTGAAATTTAACTTATTGAAAATCTGGAATCTGAGGGTGCAAAAAAATCTAAATATTGAGAAAATCGCCTTTAAAGTTGTCCAAATGAAGTCCTTAGCAATGCATATTACTAATCAAAAATTAAGTTTTGATATATTTACGGTAGGAAATTTACAAAATATCTTCATGGAACATGATCTTTACTTAATTTCTTTACATTTTAACATCTATTAAAACAGAAAACAGATATTTTAAATAGTAATATTTCACAATATTACAAGATTATCACAATATTATTACATTATTAATATTTACTACATTTTGGTGAGCATAAGAGACTTCTGTGAAAAACTAAATTTTGACATTAGTGTACCTTTGATTAAAAAACCTCAGAGCTCATAGCAAATGTGTTATTAAAAATCAAAATCTTTGTATCACAAATGAATGGGACTGCTTCACGCAATCAAATCCTGAGGAATAAAATCCCCTCATACAAAATGATGCTTCCACCCAAAAATGTGTTGCATTAGAGCAGTTATAAATGCACTAAAAATGCTGTCTGGTGTAATCTTTAGCTTGCTGTACAGAATCCAGAAGAGTGAAGCAACACAAGTCAATATCTGACCTGAAGGTCCTTATGTTTATTAATCTCTTATTATATAAATGCTTTATCTGATGGCCTGTCCTCCGTCCCCTCCTCCACGCAGAGCCGACATGCCAAGGAGAGTTGGTCCGTGAGCTGCTCAAGCGTAATATGGGTCATAAAAACTGCACCTCCACCAGTAAAATGGCTCGGTGTCCAAGCGCCTGCCACTCGGGCCTGTGCTGCGCCCCCACCAAGAGCCGGAGACGGAAGGTCAACTTCAAGTGCTCCGACGGATCCTCCTTTTCCGAGGAGATGGAGACCACCGTGGAGTGCGGCTGCACAAAGTGCCCATTGTAATATTAGCCAACCTTCCCCCCTCGTCCCAAACCTGGAGAAGAAGACGGAGAGGAAAAGAAAATATATTGTAAAATAAAAAAAACACAAATAGAACTTATTTTTATTAAGGGATGTTTTTTTAAAGAAAGAGACTGCTTTTATGATGTTGCTTATATGAAACGTAATTTTGTATCGTCGGACAAAATCACACAGATTAACATTCCTGAAAATATACGAATGATATAAATATGTATAAATCTATATAAATGTACAACCTAACCTGAGAATTAATTCGGTCTGTGTATTGCATGTCTGTTGTGAAGTGTGAGAGCGGAGAGAAATTGTAATGGAGGAGCTGAAATGTGCCCAATCAGGCGAGGACTCTCTAGACTCTCTAACACAGGAAGCGGTGAGCCAACTTCCTGTGCTCTGGTGGCGGCAACAAATGAACTGCTTCCTAACGGACCTCAGAGAGCTCACCTGTGGATTTCAAGGACGGAGCTTCGAGTGGGATGGGCTGATATTTTGTACTTTAGGTGTTGCTTTGCAAAGCTCATCGGCGTGGCTCTGGTTTACAAGCTGCAACTCATCGGAGGGAATTTTTTGCATGACTGCATGGAAGAGTTAAATGTGAACGGTCAGGCAGTAAAGCTATTGTAGTACTTTGATAGTTAAACGCTCTCTACCTGTTTTACCTTGTACAGTTGAAATCCAAATGCAATCGTCACAGGTGATGCAGGTGACCGCGTCTCTGGTGCAAAGCACTTCATACTGACGTAGCATTCCATCATAACCGTCCTTTACTAAAATATTAAATGCAAATATATTACACCCATTACTACTGTATTGTTTCATGTGTACCCTTTTTGTTTTAATTTTTCAGATGTAACACTCAGTGTCTTACTCGGAGAGCCCGAGGTCTATAGATATTCCCAAGGAAAAGCTAATCAGTGTTAATGAACATTCCTCCTCGTTCTGTCTCGCCCCTGTTCACCACATACTGTTGTATAAGGTTATATAAGGTAGGAATCCCCAGTGAACGATGTAACTGAGCTTGTGCAGGAAGTGTCATGTTAGCACCTCGAATCAGAAGACTGGTTGTTATACGGTGCATTTTCTAATAATGTTTTGTTAAATATGAATTAGAGAGTGATGATTAACTTACAGTGAATGTTGAATTAAACTTGTAATGAAATACACAGTTGGGTTTTTTGTGATTTTTTTTTTTTCAATAAGGTCTTTTTTTTTTTTCTTGTAAATTTGTCAAACGTACAGTAATGTTCATATGCACCTGGAACCAGTATCCAGATCAGCAAAACCCAGGGACATATTGTCAGTTTTTGGTCAATGGTGTTATGCGTGAATTTTTTTTCCCTATATTAAAATGACTTTCCCAGTTTTATATTCAGAGATAATGCTGGTTTACTTCCTTAAAGAGTAAATGTGGCCCTGGACCACAAAACCATAATGGAACCATAAGTCCATTGATGTATGGTTTGTTAGGATCGGACAATATTTGGCTGAGATACAACTATTTGAAAATCTGGAATCTGAGGGTGCAAAAAAATCGAAATATTGAGAAAATCGCCTTTAAAGTTGTTCAAATGTAGTTCTTAGCAATGCATATTACTAATCAAAAATTAAGTTTTAATATATTTACGGTAGGAAATTTACAAAATATCTTCATGGAACATGATCTTTACTTAATATCCTAATGATTTTTGGCATAAAAGAAAAATCGATAATTTTGACCCATACAATGTATTGTTGGCTATTGCTACAAATATACCCCAGCGACTTGAGACTGCTTTTGTGCTCCAGGGTCACAAATGCGTTTTTTCTTTTTTTTCCATAATATTTCTCTATTTTTCATTAAGTAATCTGACATTTCAATGTCATATTTCAGATCACCAATTATGGGCAGTAATTATGTGTATACTGTATATTTGTTCCTATATCCAGTAATATAATAATTGTATAATTTTCAAATTAAAATTTTACTTGTCACACACATAACATACCATACATAGTATGACATGCAGTGAAAGGCTTTTTTTATGACCACTCCATTACAAAAAAATAAAAAAGAAGGGTATAAACTAGAATGTACAGATAGACGAATATCAACATATATTTATGGATTATTATAAATGGATTATATTATTATATACAGATTGTATTAGATGCATGGATTTATATTTTTTATTATATTTATGGAGGCTCAATTCTGGCCTGAAATCAGCCCAATGATAGCAAAATGATGTCATGAGTTGTGTTTTTCTTATTTCCCATTATATGTATTTGGGTATCTCTGGAATGTTTTTGCGTACTACAACTGCTGTTTAGATGAATGTGAATGCTAACAGATAGCTTTTTAGCCCTTAAGGCACACAGACAGCTTTAATCTTTAAAAAAAAATAATAATAATTGCAAAATTGTGTTTTTGAAGCACTGAAGAATCATTTTGGATTTCTTAATAGAACCATTTTTTCTTAGTGTGAAGAACATTTCAAACAAGAATGCTTTGTTTAATGGAAAGGTTATATGGATGTTCGTGTGTGTGTGAAGAGAAAGTGTATTTAGGAGTTTTGTCCCCTAGATGGAGGTATACACCAGTTTGCTGTGAGTCTGAATGTCTCTCGCAGGCATTGAGGGGGTTAGTGCCAGGATAAAGTTGATCATTTTGGTTAAGATGAGGATGATTTCTCCTTCACTAATCAGGACACAAAGGAAAACTCTTACAACAGCCGTGTTCTTGACCCACAACAGGCAGATTGTTCCGTAGGGCCATTTTATTTCCAATTAGTCAGTGAACTCTGATATTTTTGTTGAACTTTGATATGTTTTTCCCGCTGTGTAGACCACAAAACCTGTGTGACCTGTTGTCTTTGAATAACTGGATCCTGATCCTTTTTCCCTTAAAGGTGCACTCAGTAAGTTTTTGCTCACTCTTACTTGCCCCAGTGGTTTTGCACTTTATATTATATTGATATGGATGCATTACGTTTCAGATCTCATAGTACATTACACGACAGTTAGTAGCCTACCATTTCTCAAATCGGGTCAGAACAGCCTTCCATATTCTTACTATTTCTGCATTTACAGAAACGGCAGAAATAGTGAAAAATACCATGGTATGCTATTCTGAATTCAACTATACAGTCCAAAAGCACTGGGTCATTTCACCGTTTATATCACACTGTTGTGTTTGTTCATTCCAGACAGACTGTCATTCTGTGCTTTAGTGGTGGGGATTTTTCAGTGAGTCTTTCTGCAGGTTACAACATTATGCCAGTAGGTGGCGACAAGCGATTACATTCATCAGTGAACCATTCAGTTGAATCTTCACAACACTGATTCATTCACGACGTAGAACTAGCTACAGTGGTGGGCAAAATTATCAGAACACTAGTATTTTCACCAGCTTAAACATTTGTTTATAGTTTTTATTTCTATCTTTTGCTGTAGTGTGTCAGTATAAATATCAGTTTACATTTCCAAACATTCATTTTGCCATTAATTGTAAGAGATTTTTGTCTGACAGCAGCCAGTGCTCCACACAGAGATCTGATCTGATCATCATCAGTCTGTCCGGAATGACATGAAGAAACAGAACAAACTGAGACAGACTCAATCCAGAAGAACTGTGGCAACGTCTCCAAGACGCTTCAAGAAACCTACCTGCAAAGCTACAGTACTGTTCAAAGTTTTAGCCACTTGTGTAAAAATGCTGTAAAATGAGGATGCTGTCTAAAATAATGTCATAAATAGATTTTCTTTATCAATTAACTTCTATTAACTAAATTAAATCAACATTTGGTATGAGCATCCTTTGCGTTTAAAGCAGCTTTTGCCCTACTTGCACTTGCACAGTTTTTCAGGTAGCTTTGCAGGTAGGTTTCTTGAATACGGAGCCCCGCACATGACATGCAAGAAAAAATAAATAAATCATGCACACGATTTACTAATTCGTTCCCTCGATGTGCTAAAATGTGCACACGATTACTAATTTGTTCCCTCGATTTGCTAAATCGTGTGCACAATTTACTAATTTGTTCTCTCGATTTATAAATCGTGTGCACGATTTAGCAAATCGAGGGAACGAATTAGTAAATCGTGCGTACAATTTATAAATCAAGGAAACGAAATAGTAAATCATGCGCACGATTTAGCCTACTATTTTTTTCATACATGCCATTTGCAGGGCACCGTACTTGAAGCATCTTAGAGACGTAGCCACAGTTCTTCTGGATTTTTTTTTTTTTTTTTTTTGCAACTTTGGAGCCCCCTACAGTTATGTGAGTGAAATTCACTGTCGTAAATATACTCTCATCATTCGGTGGATGGCTGTACACGTGCATTTGTTGACAATCTAAATGCTTTCAAGAGCCATGAGGAACCATGTCGACCAATAAGGTGAGATATTACAACCACAACAAAAAAGAATAACATGGGAATGACAGAAAACTTTAGTTTTGATTAAATACTGCTTAGGTATTTATTTGTCTGCTACTGAATGTGTATGTTATCCAATGTTGGCAACATGATAGGCCACACACTGCACATAGGCTAATATACCTTTGACAGACTTTGACAAGCTACAAACAGAAGCCTTATTAGAAGTGTGCAATCAGAATGATTTTGAATCTGATAAAAAAAAAAACTTACATTGTAACGCATTGTAACTACTTTTGTGCTCAGTGATGATTCTGCTTAGACATCGTTTAGAACTATTTTCGTTGGAACCGGGGAGCAAAAAATACACAAACTGACAATAGAGTGTATAATATCATGCAAGTTATTCAATACTGACTTCTTGTTTATTGTATACAGCAATATCACACTCACGTCGGCCTGAATATTAGCACAGCTGTGATTACCTGCGTCTGAGCAACAGAAGTCTTGCTTGTGTTGTGTGATATTGCTCAAATTTGTGGTTCAGTTCAAACAGATTAATTTATACTGTACTGCTTGCTTGTTTGGACATTTTATTTTTCTGTTCATACTCTTGAAAAAACCAGCATCTGCTGGTTAGGTATGTTTTGAAGCATGGCTGCTAGTTTAAGCTGCTCATGAGCAGGAGCTAGTTGCTTAGGACCAGCTCAAACCAGCAGCCATGCTTCAAAATATACCTAACCAGCATATTTTGGTTTTTTCATTATTCGATTTTGCGACCTGCTTTTTACATGCCAATTGGCTAGAGTCTTCGTAAAATGTGAGCATATTATACATTTATTTCTCATACGTAGGCTACAGACCCAATGACATACTTTGTTCTTTACTGCCTTGCCATATTGTAGCAAGACATTGGGACAGGACACATTGAAGGGCTCGCTCCTTTTTTTTTAAGTATCCAATAACTTTAGCTATGTCACTTTTCTATTTGCTGTTGCTAGTAGAAAGTGGCTGGTGTCAAGTGGAGGGTTAGGCTCATATCTAAAATGACAAGTTAAATCAATGCGAAGTAATCAATCAGTATTTTTAGACTGTTTCCCAGAAAAGACAGACTATACATTTTAAATATGCATAATGTGAATTTTGTCAACTTTTGCAGCACACTATAGATGACCTCAAAGCTAACAGACATGGAATAAAAGCCACCAACTCCAATTTCGATTTCATGGGATCTTAGGGCTTCTGAAAATGTGAAGACTTGAAGACACTCGGTGCAGCGCTGTGGGATTCGCAGTTAATGTGAAGGTCAGGACGAGCTGCTAGCTCTATTATCTCTCTTAGTAATCCACATGAAAAGAGAGATTTTAATAGCATTCAGATTAAATGGCAAGCGTCCCAGATTACCCGGGACAATGGCGCAGTAATGCCCAGCTGCACCGGGTTTGCAGCGTGATACATCCACTTGTTTATTGAAGGGGCTAATCTCTCCATAAGTCTAGTCCTCGTGAGAATCTGTGTTTACAAAAGGATGGATCTGTGCCTCTTTCATGCCATTCAAATCCTTTCAAGTGCTCAGTCATTATGTTCAGTAGCTTGCCTCTTAACCCTGGTTCCCTAACATGTGGCTCTTCCTCCTACAAGAGAAGATGGAGAGGTAAAACTACAGGGGCATGTCAAGTTATTGAGGCACTATAATACTTGCGATTCCTCAGAATTAGCCACACATTGTGGTCATGTGAGAAAGGGCTCCTGAGGAAGACGACGGGAGGAAATTGCCACAGAATTTAAACACAGATGCAGGAAATTAATGGAAATACTTCAAGGAATAGTTCAGCCAAAAATGACAATCCTGTCATCATTTACTCACTCTCATATCCTTTCAGACCTGTATGACTTTCTCTTTTCTGTGGAATAGGTTCATTGAATAGATTCAACTCTATCAGATATCAGTTTCTTTTGAACTCCATGACCTTGCCAAGGATAGCATGGGTGGATTTCAAACATTTGAGTGAATGATGGATTAAATTTGGGTTTGTGTTTCATATAAAACTATTGTATAGCTTTTGAAGACTTGAAATACAGTGCACACTCCTATGGATTACTTTTCTGATACTTCCAAGGTGTTTTTGTGAGCTTTTGAAGTCTTAAAAGAGTGACAGATACATTCAAAATGTCTTTTTTCTCCTTTTGTGTTTTCCACAGAATAATGTAAGACATAAAGGCATAGAACGCCATTAGAGTGAAAAACTGTTTTTTTTTCGCCTTTAAAATGCATCCAGAAATTCCTGTCTATTTTATTTCTGGTCCCTCATTCACAAGTTGGATTTTTGAGTTATAATTCAAATCAATGGCATGTCTCCAGCAGTTTTCCGAGAGGGCATTCATAAGGATTATGATTCATAAGGAGATGGTATCTTGACAGTATTGGATGTGATAGTGAAATATGGCATTGACAGAGAGCGTGACACTGTGTGAAAGAAAGTTCCCACCACACAGCTGGTTATAATCAGGCTGAGATAGCAAACAGATGGTACCCAACTGGCAGGGCAGCCGTACACCAGAACCTTGTGCAATATGTCAAAAATAACATATTTGAGACACAAGCATTTTTGTACCTATTGCTTTGTTTTGACAGGAACTTTGTGCATCGGGAAATGTAGCATTCTTGTACAGCATTATTGGGTCATTCTGTGTCAGCTCAACCGGAAGTCCCCATCTCAAATTTTTTATTTTGTTATTTTATTTTATTTATTCATTTGGGGTGAAAGAAATACCTAAATGAAGAAAGCCAAAATATTAAATGTCATCATTCAGAAAGATAGCAGGATTATTATGTTATTTTTACACAGAGATTTGTAGGTCTATTAGTAAAATCTGTTGACATTATCAATCTTTGTTGCATTACTTGCCAATGACGATCGTTCAAAAATGTGGAAAAGCACTTTTTTTTTCAAGTTTTTTCTACAAAGTTTGCATTGCATCCAAAAATGCATTTTCATCCAAAGTTGCACTCAAGAAGTATTAAAGATATCTTAATGCCCTTTTAGATATTGGGTCTTAACAAACGTTCCTTATGGCATCTTCATTTTTAATGCCCTGTATGGTTCATTTCCAGAGGTATGCTTGTCGGAGACGATGCCTTTGGCAAACACAGCCCAGAACATCTTAGCATCAGTGGCGGTGAGTTTTCAATGGGTAAGCACTCATTTCTTTAGAAAACATCAAAATCTAGTTTCTATTTTACTAATAGTTTTTTTTTTTTTTTTTTTTTGGTAAAGCATGTTGTCGAATCTCTAGTTCAAATTCAATTTAGTCAATAGAACTATAAATGTAGTGTTTACTCATGTCTATTTCTAAGAAGAATTTTGTTTTGGAAAAAATGCCCACACCTCAAGGTCCTGCGACAGCTTGACTGCATGACTTGCATGTTTTCAGGCTGCTTGTGGTTTCATTTAAGACCACCTCTGAGGACACTTATTTCATTACTGGGGTTAATGAGCAAAACATGCATCTGGGGTTAATGATCTTTCCATGCATAAACAGCATATAAATCAAAACTGCCCAACATTAGCGAATGAAATGTCGACCAAGGAAGTAGTTAGGACTAAGAAGCTTTGATGTGTTGATGAACTTGATCAACTCCTTGTATGTTTTGATCATCGTTCTGAATCCCATCCAGACGTAGTCTTTGAAATCAAATTTTAAAAAATGTGATTTGTCCCAGCTTTTTTTTAGGAAACGTGATACAAAAATCAATGCATGAATCTAGAATAAAACTTTTTGTTTGTTTGTTTAAAAGCAGAGGCCCTGTTCTTTCTTTTGACAGATTTTATGTTCAGATATTCATACAAAAATAACAAAATACAAAATGACAAAATATTTTGGGGGCCATAAATGTTTTCTGAAAATGATCAAAAATGCTGGAGGTGCTGGCGGAGAAAGAGTTAACAGCCAATCTGCTTAACAAGTGAGTGGCTTAATTAGATTACTCCCATTATAATCAGTCAAGCTATATATATATATATATATATATATATATATATAATTTTATACAGTATTTCAATTGTTCTTTCTATCAACCAAGGGGGTCCATGGCCTCAATAAGTCTGAAGACCCCTGTTGTAGACAACCTTAAAACAGCTTAGGAGCTTTGTACTGAAGCGACTGAGTGGTCCTGATGGACATGGACATAAAGTGGCCTCAAAGTTTTCTAATTGTATCAGCCGAGTGAGACTGAGCCTTCCCAGCGGGGTTAAACTCACCTGCCTGCAGACAGTTTGCTGTGAAGCCACCTAATCACGTCCCAACAGACCACCATCTGCCCGTTTCTGCTCTTCAGTCACCCACCCACACGCTGCCCGCCAATCTCACAGTCCAGCACACAACGCCTGGGCATCTCGGTGCCATGCAAGCTTCATTTATCTGCAGATCTGGGTCTGGGAAGAGGCAACGTCCTTGACTGTAAAGTAAACATGTCGGCAGAGAGTACTTTTCAACAGTCTGATTGTGTTGGACGACAGCACGTTTTTCTGGGGCAATTCATCATTCATTCACAGCACCCTGTCAGAGATGAAACACTTGAGTTGGTGTTCAAAGACACTGAGAGGTCATGGGGAGAGTGCTTTGTTAAAGGAGGAAATCCCACAGTGATATAATAGACAATTAGAGCATGTGGTCTAAGGGGTCTTTTGATGCAACTGCAAACAGCCAGTCCTTCTCACAACCTGTAAAGAACTAATGAAAAAAGCACCAGCAAGTCTGGGCAATTTCTGTCTAAGTCCTTTCTTCTGTGCACACCAGTCACAACATTAGTTTTTTTTTCTCAAGATACGTTGGGCTGAATGAATTTGTCTGAAGAGCTTGACAATTCACAGATGGATGCGTCATTCTCAGGAAACGTTTTTATTTGTTTGCTATGTGTCTGTTGCTAATGATGTATTAGTCACTGTATAGATTAAACCACTTCAGTGCATAATGCAGTTCTATAATATAACAGTCTTTATTTCTGTTGCAGTCTTTAGCAATGCTTGCCTTTGCTTTTCTATTGGCATTGTAAAGCTCAGTAGTTATGAGTTAAAATCCTAGTGATCTTTTAAACAAAAAACTAAGCCTAATAAAAACTTACTCTACATATTGTCCAATGATTTGCACTGACACAAAGCCCTTGACAATTTAATTCTGAAACATACTCAATCTAAGAAGTTGGCCCAAATCATGCCTTGAAACAGAAATGTCACACGTTATTAATATTTTTGTGCATTTATTATTATTATTATTATTATTATAGTGTGTGTGTGTGTGTGTGTGTGTGTTTAATTAACTTAAGAAACAGATTCTAGTATCAATACTAGAATATTACATTATTAAATCTAGACTAATTGAATTCAACTCGTGTAGATTTCCAAATTTACTATGATGCACAATATACACATGCCAATTTATTGGTATTCATCAATATTGGAAATTTTATTGTGCATGAATAAACATTGAATATTTTAAAAACACTATTGTGATCTTTAGCTAAATGAATATCAATTTTCATACTGTAAATTATATTGTTGTTGCCTGAATATACTTGAAGCATTTAAATAGGCTTAATATTTTATTTTGAACTTATTTATACAAAATAAGGTGAATATATCAGCTATTTATCGACTATCAGACATAACATGAAAATAATGAAATAATGTGGTGCTTTAGGGTTACTTTAGTGCTTTAGTAACTTCTTTCCAAGAGCTGCCACCTTGCCAACAAGATCATTCTCTCTTTTGAAACTCGTTTGTTGCTTGACCTACATACTTTGCAGTATGGTCACAGCACAATTCAAAACAGACATATTTCAAGGCAGCGTGTACCTGTGAGGCTTTAAAATCTAAGTCCAAATCTAGAAACTCATTCATACAATGCCAACAAGCAGACCCATCGATCAACATTAGGTGCTCATACGTCACCACAACAATATGTGTCTGTTCGTACCCACAGACACATATTCCCAACAGGCTGATGATGAGTGCTAATGCCAGATTATTGCTTGCTGACAGAAAAACAGCTCCCTTGTCTTTTATTAGCTCTATTAATTGTCTAGTTGTGAGTGAAAGATGTGCATAAATTACATGCTTACAGGTGCTGTGATTTTTTGACTCTATTAAAGCATAAAATACCATAATATATTTGCAGATATTTAGAAAACATGGGAAGTTCATATAATTGTTTCTGCAAAAAACAATGCTACAACCAGCTATTCTACTTTGAAATGTGTGTTCTGTGTCATGTCTGCTTTTTGTTTTGGTGTGACTCCGCCCACTGCAAGTTTAGCCAATAATATTTCCACACCTCGGGTTGTCAGTTGGTGGAAAACACAGTGTATTTGCATGGGTCAGTGATTGCAGATTCTACCCGACCTTGGTATCCATCTAAAAAGCTATATAACCAGAGGAATATTAAAATGGCGATAAATCAAGTCGTCGCCTTCCATTTTTAATTGCGCTCGTTCCTGGTGCTTATCCTCAATCTGGCAACCCGTGTGAGGAGGGGGCGGGTGAAACAACTCTCTGCAATATTTTGAATTTGGACTGCAGTACCAATTTCAACCGCTAGCTGTCAATATTACATACTGCGTCTTTAATTGTAAACATTAAAATTCTTTGAAAGCTGCACAGGTGATGGTTTTAACATCATGGAGACATGGTGTTAAAGTCATGGAGTGTTACATGACTCACGGCATAAAGCATCCAGGCGTAATTACAGGAGTTCTGGTTCTCGATTATATGTCTTAATGACAACTGCACGGTGGAGATCTGGCCCATTCCCATCAATATCTCCACAGTTCACCACTCATGGGCGTCAGCAGGCAATTCTAGAGGATTTTATGACTTTTGACTATAATTGAAGTTCTAATATTGCTCCCACAGTCCCTCTCCATCATACCTCTCCCTGTCATCATCCTCTTCTCTGTCTCTTTTCATTCATCACGCGTTGTTTTTTCCAACTGCCTCGTCCAAAGGATTTTGCCGCTGTCTTTTGTCTTGGACATGTTGTACAGAACAGTGTGAGAACCCGTTTTTCTGCTTAAAACTGAATTTCAGAAACATCTTTGTGTCTCGTTTCCTCTAATGAGGGTTCTTCGACCCTTTGTGACCTTTTACTGACATTTTCATCTCAACTGAGCCGTGGGGTGCTGGCTGTCAGCGTGAGGAGGAGATCTGATGCTGTGTGAGAGTCGGGCAACAGGTACGACCCTTCCTCAAGGACACATTGCCCTCTCTTTGTGCATGACCTCTAGGTACATGCCCCTTCGCCGATTATCTGTTAGCCCTGGTCGTCTCGCTGATTGATCCTCTAATCCTTCAGCTGGCCGTCTGCCTTCCGTCCAGCTGCTCTCACAGAGCGAGGAAAGAGGTTGTCACGGCTCATTGTAGGGAAATAAAATAAATTTTTTCTCGGTGGAGAAGCAGAATTGCTCACACACTTCCTTGATTATCACTTTCACTGGAAGCTAAACTTTTTAAGTTCAGGCATTTTTCTTCAGGACACATCAAAATACTGAACACCCCTGTTGAAAAAACCAGCATACGCTGGTTAGGTATGTTTTGAAGCATGGCTGCTGGTTTAAGCTGGTCATTAGCTGGCTTAAGCTGGTCATGTGCTGGTCCTGAGCAGGAGCTAGTTGATTAGGACCAGCTAAGGACCAGTTTAAACCAGCTCAAACCAGCAGCCATGCTTTAAAACATATCTAACCAGCATATGCTGGTTTTTTCAACAGGGACAGTATTATGTGACCAAGAAAATAATTAAATTGAGCTATTTTTGTTGTATTTATACATTACGCTTTTATGCTTTCTCACTTTTTCAGCTTTAGTATAGTGTGTAGTATTGCTGTTTGATTATAAATAAGATTACAAAGGTTAAAAGGTTACAAAGCTCAAAGTCCACTCTTAAAGGAGATATTCTTTTTAACAGAAAACACATTTCAAGAAGCTTGTTTATACTATAGCATGCTTCTTCCAGATATTGTGAATTCACAGTAGCTGTTTCCATTACCCTTCAAATTGCTCAAATAGAAATTGCGAATCGAAAATACACCCAATGGAAACACAATTTCGCAAAAACTCCAATATATCGCAAAAGAGGTTTTACTTTCACATGAGGTGTTTTTTCAGGCAATTCGAAAAAGGAATATTTTGCTGAACTGCAATGGAAACAGTTTTTCGCATTTACAGGTCACATGGCATACGTAAAAATCACATGATCATTTTTGAATGTACTATAACCTCCAAGAAACATTTCATATGTGGCCACTCTAAAGTATAACGGGGATTATTGCTTGGATGACCCCTTATTGCTTGGATGACCCCTTACACTGCATTACGGCTCCAACACAGCCACCAGAGCTGATCGCGGCCACTATAGTCAATGCTTGTGTTTATACCAGCCGTCCCACAGCACGTTTCAGAAGCGACTTTTATCTAAAGATTCACACCTACGTCTCCTTTGATTAAAAATAATGGCTAGTGCAGGGTCTGTAATATACGTAAATCTAACAACATCCATCGCATAACAACATCGGTTAATGGAAACTGCATAATTTTGCAATTGTTTTTTTTTTGTTTTTTTTTTGACATTTCTATCATGACAACTCTCGGAAGATGTTAGCATGGTAATGGATATGACAATGTTAATGTATTTGGTCTTGGCACCGCCTCTGCTCACGCTAGCCCTCCGGCCGTTCCTCACTTTAGCCCCCGACCTCTGCTCACTCTAGCCAGCCGCCGCTCACTCTAGGCCACCGTGTGTGACGCTGTGTTTCGTT
>NW_015552562.1:1851026-1853539 GCF_001515605.1 Sinocyclocheilus anshuiensis
ATTAAGAAAAAATTCTTTTTAAATGTTCATAATATGTATATAACAAAATATATTTTGGTTAAGCAGTTTTTTCTGTAGCTGTGCAAGAAAAAAACTCTACAAATCCCAAAACAGTCCCAAAAATTACTATAATATTTTATATTTCATATATTTTAAATGAAATATTTATTTTATATTATTAGATTTGTATTATTTATATTGTATTATTTATATTTTGAATATAGGTAAAAAAAGTTTTTTTTTTTATAGTGTTGTTTTTACAGACTACCAATCTATTCTTGTTGGGAAATCTACAGTAGCGTTCCAAGAATGTTCTTTTTAGCAGCATCATATGACCCCTTTGAAGGGACTTTGACCATAGACTGGGAAAAAAATCATACCACTCTGAAACGTCCTGTAAAATCCATGCTTGCAACATGCTTGTGCACAATCCTGTTGTCCGTAAATATTCTCAGGGTCTGAATTGGGCTCGAATTGGTATGACAAAATTCACGCTATCATTTATATTGATGCCAACCCTGAAACAACATACAAACATTTTAATTTTCTGTAAAGCTGCTTTGCAACGATTTGTATCATGAAAAGCGCTATACAAATAACCTTGAATTGAATTGAATTATTTACAGGTGAGCAGATGCAACTCGTGGTTATGTAAGGGGTGTGTCATTTCCGGAACATGGACTAAGCGGTTCACCAATCACAACACACTAGGGCAGCTAACCAATCAGAGCATATTTCATGTTTTGGAAGGTGGGGCTTCATTGAAACAGGAACTAACCAAGTCATTTGAAAGAGACTGGGAAGAGAGGTGCAGCAATAATGTAAAATATGTGAAAAATAATGCGTTTTTGAAACTATCAGTCATGAAAACCTACACACCAAAAACCAAATAAAGACTAAATCAGGACTTTAAAATGAACTGTTTCAATGATAATACTGTTCATTTGGCATTGGATAAATCTAGAGAAAATTATTCCATCACTGCTACATAGTCACGTTATGTGTTTCGTGCTAGTTATGAATGAAGGTTTTGAGGTTTCGAATATCTTTCCAGGTTTTAAATAAACATTCTTGATTGTGATTCAGTAAGTCTTTTAGGGCTGCCATTTAGTGTAGTTTCTATGCCAAGCGTTAACCGATACAACCACAAAACAACTTGACAGTTTGAACATCTGAGATACCGTTTGGGCTGTCAGGTTCACATGACCTCCGCAGGGCTTTGCTTGGTTTGATTTGTTGGCCTGCTCTCACTTTTTCTCTCAGGGACTTGGCATAGAGCGGAGACCTGTTTTAAAACTCCATCAAATGTGTCTGGAAAAAAAGTGTATTATGAAGTATAAAGTATAGACTAACAGGAGGAAAATTTGCTCTTTGTGCTTGTTCAGATTCGAGCAGGTGAACATAAAGGTGATATTGTTTTACGTGCGTTTACATCTAATGACCATGACACGCTGTGCTTATGGATTACAGTACAAGTCATAGTGAATAATGTATCCCAAATGACATATAACCTAACATTATGAAGTCTAAGTTGTCATATCTTATAGGATGGTTGCCTGGTTTTTAGTCAAAGCTAAAATACAGTTATAAATATCATGTATTTGTATGGAAAATCTTTGAGGAAGTGTTTTGATGAAACCATGTTAAACGTAATACCCTTTTAAACCTCTAAAGGAGCATATATATAACTGACAAAACAAGACTTGTCATTCTGCCCTCAGGATCCCTGCATCATAACCAGCTTTCCAAGATTCTTTCTTTTGGAGGTGTCAATGGAAAATTCCACCCAGTTTCTTTCTAACTGATTTATATAACCTATATATGATGCAAGCGTGAAATGTGTTTGTCTGCCCAGCCTTTAAAGTCCTTTAAAGGGAGAATTCACCCCAAAATGAAAATTCTGTCATTATTTACTCACCCACATGTCATTACAAATCTGTATGACTTTCTTTTTTTCTGTAGAACATAAAAGAAGATATTTTGAAGAATTTCTTGGATTTTCTCTCCATACAATGAAAGTCAAACAACATTTAACACGATGGGGAGTACATGATTGACAGATTTGGCATTTTTGAGTCAACTATCCTTTGATTTCTCTGTATGTTTTCATCAATTCTGGCAAGTTGTTTATGACCTCTATTCACACCTGAGTGTTTTTCCTCATAAATAATTAGCTTGATGTTTGTAGGCAAATGGGTGGAGTATCTTTGAACATGGGAGCGTCATTGTTGGTTAAAGGAATTTAATTATGTATACCAAGTAGCTTTAGTCTAATTCTAGATTTAGCTGAAAATTAATAACAACTAAGTAACCACAAATATTAATTATAAGTTGTAAAAGCATGTATTTTACCTGGTGCCAAATTGACGCTTGTGAACAAAAATCTCACCTAAACAGAGTAACATATAAATATGTGCCGACCGTTCACTTTCTGTCAGGATCATTATTGGACGGCCTACTCTTTTTGTAGGCCTACTCTTTAATTATCTCTCAACTCATATTATATATATATA
>NW_015552562.1:1853571-1860504 GCF_001515605.1 Sinocyclocheilus anshuiensis
ACAGTAGCGTTCCAAGCGTTCATTAAAATCCTCACAATGATAGGCTTATAAGAAAGTGAGTCCTGCTTTCACAACAGGTGTTGAAGGGAACGAGGTTATGTGCATGTTTGCGTGCGTATCTTTGTGCCGTAGCTGGATTTGGAGGGGCACTGCGATCCCACATTGCCTTCCAGGCATAGCCATCTGGCCCTGCCACTGAAACCCACTCCAGTGCATTTATCAGGCAAGCACAAAGCACCTAATAAACTCCATACTATGGGATAATTAGCCAAGCGAGAACTCCAAATGAGAGCAGATTAATGTTAAAGAACTTCCACTGGTGGTACAGACTCAGCAGGAGCGGGCTGGTTGTTAGGACGTTGGCCGCGGCGGAGGCAGGAATGCTGCTGGAATGGAGGAAGGCAGAGTGCGCAATGGCTTTAGCAGACGGGGGCTGCACAGCGTGTCGCCTCTGTTTGTTAGTTTTGATGTATATACATTCCCTTCTCACTTTTTCAGCATTTTACATCAGCACACAGGTCCCGTCGTATTCCGAGTGCTGTCTGTGATAGATGCCATCTGTCTTGCACATGCTGTCTTATTGTCATATCCGCAAGGATTTCCATCAGCATCATCCTTGTTTACTCTGTTAAAACTCAAGAGTGCAAAAAAAATATTTTTCCCTCTCCATCCATTCTTCTCCCTGACCTCTTTCTCTCCTGGCAGATGGCATTTATTTATTTGGGGGGTATTTATCAGGGTGTAAATGTATTAATGAGTTTTCCATGTCCATTGCTTCAGGCTTTGATGAGTTGCCTCATCCTTACAAAAGAGAGCCATGCTTCGGTCCAGCAACACATTACTTTATTTTATACCATTACTGATACAATGACTGTTTTGGTCTGTGGAAAGTTAGACTCTGGTGTGGGGTAGAGATTGAGGTTTTGAGGAATTGCTGATAAAAGCAGCTGTTTAAGATTAACATCAGCTGTCCTTCAAACTCTGCTTATCTACTCTTTGAAATCTGAAATGATTCAAAGAAGGCAAAAACAACCAGTGAACAATATGAAGTAAAAATTACATGAATGTTATGGCAGATTATGGAAGTAAAATGGATTGCTGGGTTTCATGTTACTTTATCATCTGAACAACATCTAAGCTAGACAGAAAATGGAAAGTACAATCGCTATGGCGTTCCGAGTTTGAATCCCGGCTCGAGGACCTTTCCCAATCCCACCCCTCTCTCTCTCTCTCCCACTTTGCTTCCTGTCAGCTCTAAACTATCCTAGCACAATAAAGGCAAAAATGCCCAAAAAAAAAATAATAAAAAATTGTAAAAGATAATATGATGCTGTCAAAGAATACTGTATTTCTTGGAGTAAGTTTATATTTCTTACCCCTTGGTTTTTAGTTTTTTTCCCCGTATATATGAATGTTGATGATTAAAACAGAACAAAAAAACATCTTCCAATTGTTTCAAAGCAAAAAAATACAAAGATTTTCTAGTTTTTGCTTAAAACAAGACATAATATCTGCCATGGGGTTTTCCCTTTGAATTACGATTACTTTTTTACCCCACTGGCAGATATTTTTTCTTGTTTTAAGCAAAATTTCTCAGGAAACAAGACTTACTATCTTAAGTATTTTGCTTCTCAAGTAAATGTATCTTGATTCAAGAATGTTTAGATATTTATACTAGAAAACAAGACAAAACTATTAAGTAAGAATCCTTTTTTGCAGTGTTGCAAACAGCATGTTGTTCTCAGGTACTGAAAAGTACAAAATAATGGTTTCATACCACTTTAAATGTAAAAATGTATTGTTACTTTACAACTAACAACTCTCCTAGATTCAGTAATACTTTATACTGTACACTGACATTGATCACATGATTGCACATGAGTTTTTTTTATTGATCTAAAGTCAAATGCTTTAATGGCTGAAATAAGTTTTGTAGACAAATATAAATTGTCAACATGAATTTCTTTACAACTTTATTTTTAAGTAAATGAGTTGAATAAATGGTGAAGTAAATGCAGTCAACAAATGCCCGGCACAGGAATGTGAACTCCTTTAGTGCTGTTTAAAAGCATTCCTCATCTGCTCCATATGGTGTATGCTGTATTTTTATTGCATATTGAAAGTGAATTGTGACCTTACACAAGTACTAATTTACTTGACAGAGTAAATGTCCCTTTGACAGGGAAGTCGTGGCCTAATGGTTAGAGGGTCGGACTCATAACCCAAAGGTTGCGGGTTCGAGTCTCGTACCGGCAGGGATTGTAGGTTGGGGGAGTGAATGTACAGCGCTCTCTCCTACCTTCAATACCACGACTGAGGTGCCCTTGAGCAAGGCACTGAACCCCCAACTGCTGCCCGGGCGCTGCAGCATAAACGGCTGCCCACTGCTCCGGGTGTGTGTTCACGGTGTGTGTGTGTGTGTGTGTGTGTGTGCACTTTGGATGGGTTAAATGCAGAGCACTAATTCTGAGTATGGGTCACCATACT
The DNA here is from genome assembly GCF_001515605.1 of Sinocyclocheilus anshuiensis. Classification (NCBI taxonomy): domain Eukaryota; kingdom Metazoa; phylum Chordata; class Actinopteri; order Cypriniformes; family Cyprinidae; genus Sinocyclocheilus; species Sinocyclocheilus anshuiensis. Next base: position 1,856,059 of record NW_015552562.1, read on the forward strand.
TGGCCACATGTCACGTCACACTTTAAATGATTCTGGTTCAGCTTCCCTGGTCATTTTAACACCATGAAGCTGTCAGTTATGTTTGTAGTGCTGAGCTTGAGGACATAGTGGCTGATGATGGCTTTGGGAGAGTATAACAGCTGGTTTGGATATTTTCCATGCTTTTATCATCACAGAGTCAGATTGCATAACTCTCTGATCTCCTCCTGCGGCTCCTCGTTTGCCCTACATTCCACCAGAGCTTTAAGGCGCTACACGTTTTTGTTTTTTAAAAGACTACAAATCATTTTATTTTTGATAATCCATGTCCAGCAAACCTGCCAGACATTTGACGGTAAAGCACTGAAAATAGTCAGGTGGTGTGACAGACTAGCGCTAATTTCATTAGCATACAGCACCGAAGCATTTCTCCACAACAGCCTCGGGGAGAAGCGGACGCAGATCATAGTCACGGGTGAATCTGCAGTGACAGCCGTGTGTAGTCTGAGGAGATCACATGAAGGAGAGGAGACAGGAGACTGGACCAAAACATTCAAACGAAATGTAGCCAACATTATGCTGTGTTTGCTTCTGGGTGGTCTTTGATACAGGATATTCCAGATAAAATAAGACATGATAACTCTTTGACGGGTGACATGTTTGTCTTGGACTGCATCTGTTGATATTGAATGTCTTGAAACACATTGCCACATTCCTCCTCTCCTTTGTGCCGCTCTGCCTGCGGTTCAGTGCCACTGTTTTACATCGTTGAAATTGGCACTGCATGTTTTCAAGCGAGGAAGGAATGCATTGAGTTTGACAGCACACCAGAAACCTGAAGAATAACAGAAGCTTGCATGCAGAGAGGTTTCCCACTAAAGTCGGCATGAAATGGAAGCTCACCCTATCTGTTTTCTAAATGCATGTGTATAGACCTTATCGTAGATCTTACCTCCACTGCAAGCTCACTTTCATCTGCTTCCACTTTTGAGAAAAACACCCACATCTCAAAATCTAATCAGCAGCCGATACATAGATCAATGATTCCCAACCCTGTTCCTGGAGGCACACCAACACTACACATTTTTTAACTTTTCCCAATCAAATCAAACACACCTGATTTCACTCATCAGCTTGTTAGTAGAGACTCCAAGACCTGAAATGGATGGGTCAGATAAGGGAGATATCCAAAATGTGTGCTGCTGATGTGCCTCCTGGAACAGGGTTGGGAAACACTGGCATAGAACCGAGTCCACCCTACATTTTTGTTTTTTGATAAACCAATACTCTCAGATGAATGTCAAGGAAGAAAAGATCTGTTGCTACGTCCATCACAACTTTAAAAACGTATTTACTAACAGTTTGCATCATCCCAAACTCTCTTTTGCCATTAAAAATACTACTGTCAGGATTTACACTCCGGTTTTAGTAAACCAGGATTTACACAGGTTAAGGTTATTTATTGGCATTGATAGCTTCTTTGAGGAACCAGAAATGGTTCTTCTACAGTCGTAAAAACTAAGGTTTAAATTTTTTTAAATAATTTTTCATGTGAAGAATGTTTTAAAAATTAAAAAAATTGCCTATAAAGAACTTTTATTTTTTAGAGTGAAAGACATGCATTTAAACAACTAGTGATAAAAAGGCATGGACACATCTGACCTTTTTGCATATGCATTTATAGGAGTTTCCCTTTAAGATGCAACATTTATGGGAGGAAGGTATTTAAATAAATCATGCAATGTGATTTACTAAGGCTTGCGGTAGTCAGTTTACTGGTATTTGTGCCTTTATTTAACGCCCAAAAAAGCATGTCTTAACCCATTTTGCCCATGACACGGCTGTGATAGTTGATTGCATTGGCCATTACGGAAATTATCTGGCTATGCATGTGTTCTTTCATTTGCGCATTTTCAGTAGATCACCTGCAGAACTTTCCACTCCCATCAGCGCTTTTATCGGATAGCAGTCTCACGCTGAGCCCTAGATTTTCAATGAAACCTATAGGTTTGTATGGATGCTTGCAACCTTGTCCTTGATCCATTTAAATGGACAGTGCCTAACCCACACATATGTTGAGGGAGTATTGCAGCCATGATAAGGTGCTGCAGTAAATGTCACTCTTTCCTGCGAGAGACTGGCCTCAGACGCTAATGATGTGGAACAAATCTCAGTTCATGGGTAGGGCAGACATGCTAACCGTTCTTTTCATTACACCCACCCGAGAGATGCTAGCAGAGATTATGAGAGTAAAGCAGTAATTAACTAGTCACCCTCAAGCTGTTTTGTAATCCTGAGGTATTATTTTAGCCTACACCATTACATTTGTTCTATTTAGGATTTCCTCTCAAATGTGAGGCTGTGCTAAACTCCTACAGTAAACAATAACATATCAAGGGTTTAATCACGATATAAATGGGGTTAAATAACACATTTGGGTGGAATGGTTGACATGTTTTGAATGGTTGAACTATTGTTCCAGCCACCAAAGACAGATTCACAAATAACCTGCCTGATTTATCTCAACTGCTCCGTGTACCCACAAGTACACATGAACTAGACGAAATGACTAGCAACATGGGCACTACCTTCTCTAATACATTAGAAGCTGCTGCCCCCATCAAATTGAAAAAGGTTAGAGAAAAACATACTGCGCCATGGTACAACAGTAATACCCATTCTCTCAAGAAAAAAACTCGTAGTCTTGAGCACAAATGGAGAAAAACTAACTTGGAAGTTTTTAGAATTGCGTGGAAAAACAGTATGTCCAGCTATAGACAGGCTCTAAAAGCTGCCAGGGACGAGCATATCCACAAACTCATAGAAAATATCCAAAACAATCCAAGGTTTTTATTTAGCACAGTGGCTACCCACGTGAAAAAGAAATATATTTAAATTGTGCTTTTTCAGACATATTTACTATATTTAAATTATACTATACTAAGTGCATATTAAATGTATTATTTTGAAACAACTTTAAGTATATTAAGTGTATTTCAAGATATGTTTAAGTTTGATTTTAATCTATTTGTAATATATTTAATATATTGAAATTGTGTTAAAATGGAACCACTTTAAGTATATTTAGTGCAATTTAAGTGTATTTCTTAAAATACATTTAAAATGTCCTTTTAATACTTCATGAACTACAGGATGATGCCAACCCTGAAACAACATACAGAACTACCACATTTTGCTATAAGTTTGATTGCATCATATAATAATTGCTGTTAATAGTGTTCATCGTCTGTTTTATTACGTCTTAAATTGATTTTTCCGTACATTTCTGCCATATGTACATTAACTGACAGTCACCACTGATAAGCAACCACTAAATATTGTAGAAACTTAATTTGCTGTAAAGTTGCTTTGCAATGATTTGTATCGTGAAAAGCGCTGTACAAATAAACTTGACTTGACTTGACTTGACATGTTGGAGACGTGACCTGTTGGGTAGTGCACATGCTTCAACATGCTGTTTAGTGATGCTCATGCAGGCCATTTAGGTTCAAATATGCATTGTGTAGTTTTTCAATCCTGTCCCCCCATCTACTCCTTAATTGTTCCTTTTACTCCCTCATGAAAATTGCCAAAGGGCCAAAAGTAATAAAAAGCACATTTGCATTTTCTAAAGAGAAAATCAGGACAGTGTCTTGTTTTGACACTAAATGCAAATAACCAACCTTACTGGCAATTTATTTTTCACTAACTCCACCCACCATGGTTCACATATATTTTACCTTTGGTACAAATAGCATATTACTTTATTTTATACTTAAAGGCATTTATCACTATTTGCCCTTAGTGTGAACAATATGTGGTTTGTTTCTATTTATACACTACTGATAAAAAAAAATCTATCTATAAGATTTTTTAATGTTTTTCAAAAGAAGTCTCTTTTAGGGGCCGTTCACACAGAATGTGTCTTTGCGTCTAAAAACCCAAGATGCAGCACTCAAGAATGTTTTTTTTTAAAGCACAGTGCAGAATGGCTCCTCCGCCATGTTGCTGTCAAATTAAACATTTCCCATTGCCAACTTGCTACTGTAAACAAAAACTTTCACAGTTTGCCCCTCCTCCAGTGTCTTCTGATTGGTCCACTGTTTTGAAACTGACGCTAATTAAGCGCGCTGCGTGTAAAAGTTGACGTGGTGTCTTAAAAAGGCAACGCTCATGTGAAAGACGCCGCAAAAGTCGTGAGACGCGATGGTCATACACATCTGTCTAATGCGTTTACATAGAAAAACAATGGAAAAGTAGCGCACTGGAATGGAGCGCGTTCTGTGTGAACGGCCCATTATGCTCACCAAGGCTGCATTTATTTGATCAAAAATGCAGTAAAAACTCTTATAACTAACTCCTTTTTCTATTTGAATATATTTTTAAATGTAATTTATAGGGATGCACCGATACCACTTTTTCCAGTACTTGCCCGATACCGATACTTTTATTTTTGGTACTTGCCGA
>NW_015552562.1:1860663-1860867 GCF_001515605.1 Sinocyclocheilus anshuiensis
AGTATGACAGTATTTACACAACTATCAATACTTAGTCGGGCAACCCTTAGCCTCAATGACAGTCTGTAGTCTCCTGCGCATGCTGTCACCCAGCTTCATGAAAACCTCAACTTCAGATTTCTTCCCCACACTCGGTCTGAATAATTTTTGGTCCCAAATTTGTATCAGTTTTGCTGGTAGTCCACTGTATGAAGAATTTTTGGG
>NW_015552562.1:1861263-1937312 GCF_001515605.1 Sinocyclocheilus anshuiensis
TATGGCACTTATCACATGCTGTGTGGTATCGGCGTTTGGTATTGGGGCATTTTAACGAGTACGAGTACGAGTACAGGAGCTCAGTATCGGGCCCGATACCGATACCAGTATCGGTATCGGTGCATCCCTAGTAATTTATTCCTGTGATGGTGTTACGTCCCCTAGTGGTGTGGCGGTCTAGGGAAATAGGGGAACGCACATAAAGGCCACTCAGACAAACACCCCTACTATTTACACATAAATGAGGAACGCAGGGAATGACCGAAGCCAACAAGACTGGAAGTTTCACAAATAAAAGTGGTTCGCTTTATTAACAGATTAGAAGAAATTACAACCCAGCATGTAAAAGCTAAGTGCAAATCGTACATTAACCCATGAGCCTATTTACAACTATACATAAGAGACTATACTTAAATCAAAACAACAAAGGAAAACCAACCACAGAGAGGAAGAGAATGAGCGGTGCTAAATTAAAGACAATAACAAAACATAAGGTCCTAATTTAATACACTTCTCCCTCTGTCCTGACTGGAAACAAAAAGAAAAGAAACACGAGTCTTCGGCGTCACGCACCCTAATTAACCTACACTGCCCTAAAACAAAAAGGTACATAAAGTGGCACACGCTCCTGACCTGGTGTGTTTAACAAAGGAAAACCTACGTGTTGTAATATGTATGTCACGTGACGTACTTTCCTCTCTCTTCTCTCCGGGAGGATGTAACAGATCAGGGAAGGCATCCCCTGACTAAACAACAGTTAGGAGCGAACCACACACAATCATACTAAGAGTACCATACAGAGAGAGACGCTGTCACGTAACACCCCCACCATTAAAATCAAACATTTAATGTTTGTACACAGAAGAGGAAAAAACAAAAAACCTCTACCCACTTGTTAAACCCTAGAAACGGCATCGGCCACCACATTATCCATCCCCTTCTTGTGCCGAATCTCAAGATTGTAATTTTGAATGATCAAAGCCCAACGCATGAGGCTTTGATTGTGGTTGTACATTCGACACAAGAAAGTGAGAGGATTGTGGTCGGTATACACTACCACTTGATATTGGGTAGATCCAACATAGAACTCAAAATGCTGCAAAGACAGCAGTAAAGCTAAAGCCTCCTTCTCGATGGTCGAGTAATTCAATTGGTGCTTATTGAATTTCTTGGAGAAAAAACAAATAGGGTGGTCAATACCTTCTTGGTCTTCTTGAAGAAGCACTGCTCCTGCTCCGACAGCACTAGCGTCCACCTCTAGTTTGAAAGGTGCAGAAAAATTCGGTGCCGACAAAACAGGCGAGCTACACAATAGATGTTTAATAGCCTCAAAGGCATACTGACTTTCATCAGATCAAATAAACTCTCTTGCGGGACTAAGCAAATCAGTCAAAGGTTTCACTACAGCGGAAAAGTTCTTACAGAAACTCCTGTAGTAACCGGCCATCCCTAAAAATCTGAGCAACTCACGCCTAGTGGTGGGTGCGGGAAACTTTGTGATAGCAGACACTTTTGCGTCCACAGGCCGGACTTGACCTTCTCCAACCTGCTTCCCTAAGTAAGTTACAGTAGCTTTACAGAAATCCGACAGCATTAGCGTCCACCTCTAGTTTGAAAGGTGCAGAAAAATTCGGTGCAGACAAGACAGGCGAGCTACACAATAGATGTTTAATAGCCTCAAAGGCATGCTGACTTTCATCAGACCAAATAAACTCTCTTGCGGGACTAAGCAAATCAGTCAAAGGTTTCACTACAGAGGAAACGTTCTTAAAGAAACTCCTGTAGTATCCAGCCATCCCTAAAAATCTGCGCAACTCACGCCTAGTGGTGGGTGCGGGAAACTTTTTGATAGCAGACACTTTTGCATCCACAGGCCGGACCTGACCTTCGCCAACCTGCTTTCCCAAGTAAGTTACAGTAGCTTTACAGAACTCACATTTAGTTAAATTGAGAGTCAACGAAGCCTTGGCAAGACGTTGAAACACAGCAGCTAGTGCAGACATGTGCTCCGACCAAGCAGAGGAATAGACTACTAGATCATCCAAATATGCACTACAATTTGGAACATCTGCCAGCACTATATTAACTAATCTTTGAAAGGTAGCCGGCGCGTTTCGCAGGCCAAACGCCATAACCCGGTACTGCAAGAATGAATCTGGGGTTACGAAGGCTGACACTTCTGATGCTCTCTGGGTCAGTGGCACCTGCCAGTAACCCTTAAGCATATCAAGCTTGCTAACAAATTTGGCAGAACCCACGTTATCAATGCAATCATCCATTCTAGGTAATGGAAAACAATCAGGCACAGTAACGGAGTTAACTTTCCGGTAGTCAGTACAAAATCGGACACTCCCATCAGCTTTAGGAACTAGCAAACATGGGGAGCTCCAAAACCTGTAGTTTTACATCCTCCATATCAACATCAATTTGAACAGGAAACAATGGTTCTACCACACTACTCACAGCAACAGATGAAACCACGGGCCCTGTGCTCTCCTCTGGACTACGCAGCGGGATTTCCTCCCTGGAATGATACGCTTTAAGCATGTTGATATGACACACACGTTTTTGTCTTTTGCGGTCAGGTGTTTTGATGACTAGGCTGTTCTACTTTGGTTTTGGATGAAACAACACTCAGTGAAGCACCTGCAGAACCATTCTTACCACGCACAAGACTGAACACATTTTTGTGCGTCAGCGCAAATTCATCTGCTAATACAGCGGCAATCGACAACTTCGTCACTTTCTGCTCATTTAGATATAACACAATGCGTTCAGGCAGGCACTTCTTAAAATCCTCAAGAAGCATTAACTCACGCAAAGAAGCAAAATCACTAGCCTGACTCGAAACGCACCACTTATCAAACGAAACCCCTTTCTCACGTGCAAACTCGACAAACGTCTGACTGCTGCTTTTTCTATGACCTCGAAATTTCTGTCGGTAAGCTTCAGGTACGAGTTCGTAAGCGCGCAGTATAGCTGCCTTCACGGCCTCATATTGCAAGCTTTCCGCTAAAGGCAAAGTGGAAAAAACTTCCATCGCCTTTCCCACTAACCTGCATTGCAATAATAACGACCAGACCTCTTTAGGCCAATTTAACGACACCGCGATTCTTTCAAAATGCAGCAAAATAACTGTCCAACGAAATATTTTTACTCACATCAAAAGTGGAAGATATTCCACTCACCGCTGAGTCTCTGCTCACCGAGCCGGGAGTAGCAGCCTGGCCAGCGGACCCAGACGAGAGCTTCCCCTCCTCCAACTCCAGCCGGCGCAGCTGAACCTCCTTGTCGGCCTAAATCTCAAGCCGCCGGATCTCGAGTTGGAAATCAAACTCAGCCTGTCGGACCTTAGCATTCTCCTCCGCCTCTATGCGAAGCCGCGCAAGACGGACCTTTAGGTTCGCGTCCTCTCTGGACATCGGCGTAGCCGGGGAAAATGGCACAAACCGGGGCAGACCGGTTTTAGCTTCGGCCTCCGCGTCAGCCTCAACAGGCCCAGCCTCCTCACCATCACTCTCAGCGCGTTCAGAAGCAACCCCTTCCGAGCTAGTTTGATCCGCATCAGAGACTGACTCGGGCAGACTCAGGATTTTTAATGCTATAAGCCCGTCTAAAATGGTAGCTTTAAGTTCTTTTTTCAGTGACTGCCGACTAACAGAAATTCGGAAGTGGTCAGCTACTGCAATCAGATCGTCTTTACGAAATCTATCAAAAACGTCTAACGATGAAGTTTCAATAAATTTAAGCACACTTACTGACATCGCGAAGCCTACAAACACAGATTCCTCACAAAGTACTGCTCTGAACAATACAAACCAAACTCAAACTGCCGCTACTCTTACCTGACAGACTCCAAAGCAAACTGGATTGCTTGAATCAGTCAACCACAGCATCCTCAATGTAAACAAAAGGGCCTTCCAAGCGACCGGAAACGGAAAAATCCCGGACGAGCCCCCAATTATGTTACGTCCCCTAGTGGTGTGGCGGTCTAGGGAAATAGGGGAACGCACATAAAGGCCACTCAGACAAACACCCCTACTATTTACACATAAATGAGGAACGCAGGGAATGACCGAAGCCAACAAGACTGGAAGTTTCACAAATAAAAGTGGTTCGCTTTATTAACAGGTTAGAAGAATTTACAACCCAGCATGTAAAAGCTAAGTGCAAATCGTACATTAACCCATGAGCCTATTTACAACTATACATAAGAGACTATACTTAAATCAAAACAACAAAGGAAAACCAACCACAGAGAGAAAGAGAATGAGCAGTGCTAAATTAAAGAAAATAACAAAACATAAGGTGCTAATTTAATACACTTCTCCCTCTGTCCTGACTGAAAACAAAAAGAAAAGAAACACGAGTCTTCGGCGTCACGCGCCCTAATTAACCTACACTGCCCTAAAACAAAAGGTACATAAAGTGGCACACGCTCCTGACCTGGTGTGTTTAACAAAGGAAAACCTACGTGTGTAATATGTATGTCACGTGACGTACTTTCCTCTCTCTTCTCTCCGGGAGGATGTAGCAGATCAGGGAAGGCATCCCCTGCACTAAACGCTGAAAGCACTAAACGCTGTCACGTAACAGATGGCAAAGCTGAATTTTCAGTAGTCATTACTTCCAGTCAGAAGTTGCTGGCACTGTATTAGGGTGTTGTTATGCAGTTGCTAAAATGGTGAGGGTGGTGTTTGCATACTGGCATAAGTGACACATGAGCCCACTCCAAAATCTGGTCCCTAGATAAGAGTAAGGTCCCATAGCATGTAAAAGCTAAGTGCAAATCGTACATTAACCCATGAGCCTATTTACAACTATACATAAGAGACTATACTTAAATCAAAACAACAAAGGAAAACCAACCACAGAGAGAAAGAGAATGAGCAGTGCTAAATTAAAGAAAATAACAAAACATAAGGTGCTAATTTAATACACTTCTCCCTCTGTCCTGACTGAAAACAAAAAGAAAAGAAACACGAGTCTTCGGCGTCACGCGCCCTAATTAACCTACACTGCCCTAAAACAAAAAGGTACATAAAGTGGCACACGCTCCTGACCTGGTGTGTTTAACAAAGGAAAACCTACGTGTGTAATATGTATGTCACGTGACGTACTTTCCTCTCTCTTCTCTCCGGGAGGATGTAGCAGATCAGGGAAGGCATCCCCTGCACTAAACGCTGAAAGCACTAAACGCTGTCACGTAACAGATGGCAAAGCTGAATTTTCAGTAGTCATTACTTCCAGTCAGAAGTTGCTGGCACTGTATTAGGGTGTTGTTATGCAGTTGCTAAAATGGTGAGGGTGGTGTTTGCATACTGGCATAAGTGACACATGAGCCCACTCCAAAATCTGGTCCCTAGATATGAGTAAGGTTCCATTTTCAACACAATGATGTTTTTTAGCTTGTTGTATCGTTTGCCATGTAAACGTCATAAGTCTGAACACTTATAGCAACAGTAATAGCACACCTCTCCTGAACGAGCTGCATGGTTTGACCTATCATTTATGTCTACAGAGCAAATGGTGTGGGACGCGTTCCTAAGTTTAAACCTAGGATTAGAGGTTTGTTCAAATTGCTAACCCTGAGCAATAGTTATAGTGGTTGCTAAATATTGTCTCCTGTTAACGAATACCTGCATTTACAGCCCCTGAAAGCAGACGCGGAGTGACTAGCAGGATGCCGATATTGCAGTGCTCCAGTTGGTGGGGGCGTTGTCTCAGGGTACACAACAGCCCTAACTAGTGTTTATCATACAGCATCTAAAACACCATTCACAGAAAAATTAATGCTCCAACCACTCATTGACAGCTGGCTCAAACACTCTCTGAAACATCCTTCTGACTCACTGTCTCTTTTCCATGATATGTTGTGCAACGTCAGTTTCACTGCACAACACTTTCAAATCACATGGCAACAGCAGTGACACCAGCTTTTAATTGTATGTAGCTCATCCTATGAGATACAGACATGAATGAATGAGTTTCACCTGACTGAAAATAAAAACCCAAACACAGAGCCATCGCTCTCATATTCAGCTATTTTTCCAGCAAATTTTGAAATTGGTGCCTAAATTCTGAATAGAAACCCTATGAGAAACTCATCTGCATAAATTATTATTATTATGTTATAATATAGCAATGTATGGGAAAACAGTTTCCCTCACTCAAAATTCCCGATCGCATTAATTCCTTTTGGAATGGCTGGATTTCATCCTTGAAAATTCTCAAAACAATGGTAAATGTGACCACACCTTGAGGCTTCGGAGATTCACGTGAAAGGATGGTTCATCTAAAAATGAAAAATCTGTCATAATATTCTCATCTTCACATCATTCCAAACCTGTAGGATTTTCTTTTATGTTAAACCTTTTCAAGTTCTTAGAGACCTTTTTTCTTCTTTTATGTTCTACAGAAGAAAGTCATACAGGTTTTGAACAACATTAGAATGAGTAAATAATGACAGGGTTTTCATTTTTGGGTGAACTATCCCTGAATGAAGACAAAAGAAGTTTTTCGCATAAATATTGGCTAGAAAGCATCCACCTAGCAACGACACAGCAATGATGTAACAACCATCCAGAACAGCCTAGAAAGTGCATTGCAACCTGCTATGAATCATATTTCAGGTGTGGTATGAAAGCCTGACTGTACAGATTTGCTCACCTGTCATTCATGTTCACCTACAGAACCAGAGGTACTGACCTCTTAAAGTGATACTTCACCCAAACATGAAAATTTGCTGTTAATTTACTCACCCTCAGGCCATCCAAGAGTAGGTGACTTTTTTTTTTTTCTCACACCCGTTCCCAAAGGTAATTCACCTCCAATGGCATTCTCCCCATACAACTCCACCTTCAACCCTGTTTGCTGTATTGTTTTCGAAATATCTGTGGATGGTGGCTTTTTTTTTTTTTTTTTTTGAGTAGAACAGTAAAGAAGATTTTTGGCTGAAACCATGGTCCTTCATGATTCATGCATGTCAGTGGCTGCCCATTTTTGAGAAAAAAAGCATATCAAGGAGCACAAATGTAATACCTGTTCCTCCTGACGATATATTGAGATCTTATGACGCGAAACGATCAGTCTGTGCAAGAAACTGTACATTATTTACAACATTATTACCTTTAATCCAGAGCCTCTGCCAAACAGGGGAATATGATTTTTTTTCCGCAAACCAGTTCATTTCAATTAACTTTTATTTGGCCCTTCATTCATGTGCTCGGTTCACGAATGCGCATATCAGCGGCTCATCGGTGTTCATTCGAAATGTTTCATCAGTTCAGTGACTGTTGGAGGAACTGGAGCGCTGCACGAGTTCATTCATCACAAGATCAGATACGTGATTTTGGCTGATTTTGAGTCGGAGTGACTGTCAGGCATCTGAAAGTGAGTTTTGATTGAGTAACTTGTACATCTGTGCTGCTCAACCTGCGAACTGTTTCAGACGCTGATTCAACTAGTTCACTAAAAAGAACTGGTTCAAAATAATGTTTTTCTTGCCCAGACTGATTGTTTTGCTTCATAATACCTGATGGCCTGATGGTGAGTAAATTAACTAAAATGTCTCTTTAAGAAGAATGTCAGAAGACCCAAAGCAACGATTTACCGCATCATACTTTCTTTTCAAAATGTTTATCAGAATCATCTGCTTTCCCCCCAACTGAGATGTTGCACAAGGGTGCAATCAGAGGAAATTAAAGCAGAGTGATATGAGGAGCTGTAGGAGGTTGCGTGTGGTTGTGAACGACAGACCTCACGGGACCTCCAGATTGAAGTGAGACCCATGCGTGTGCATGTGAATCGGGTCCCTGTGCATGAGAGGGCTGCCGCTCAACTTTGTGCGGTGCCTCTGGAGTCTCACACCACACTTTCACACCCCCTGCCATGCACGCAGGGCGAGGAGACAGTAATTAGCTTCCTGCTGAGGTTGGCAGCTTTGAGCGGGACCCTCCTGCTGTGTGCGAGAGGGTATGGACACCCTCACCCGACACATGTGGTCAGATGGATGAACTGCTGCTGCACCGTGGGACCACATTACCCTGCCTTTGCAATAGTAATTTCATTGACGAGTAAACAAAACATCCTGCTTCGAGAGTCGAGAGATGAAATTTGAGGCAGAAGTGCTATATTGTTCTGGCTTGTAATAGCGTTGCTAATCCAAAGGGCTCGGTTACATAACATTCCAGAGGATTCCTGACGACGCTTATTGTACTGGGAGGCTCTTTTGAGCATTATCATGTATGATTCATCAGTAAAAGGACACCGATGCACAAGGCCTCTCTCTGTCTTGAGTCTTCGGCGGAGGGATGGGGGAAGCTTTCTGCATTTAAAAACTCACCTTGTCATCTGTGACTCTTCCACCTGTTCTTTTCGTACCTGCTGATGGAAATGTTTGCGTTATTTGCCAAAGAAACGGGGAACAATGCCCTTCCCTGCTACTGTAATATAATCTCCATGAGGGAGGGATGTGGTCCGCTCTGTTTGCGTTGTGATGATGTGTGGAAACGTGGCTTGTTCTGGAAAGAAAGCGTGGTTTGTGTGGCTTTCAATGAAAGGATGAGCCTTTCCTGTGCATTACAGGTGTGGTGGGTTTTTAGCGTCAGAGTGATTTACTACATATATGCCATATACCTTTGTAAAAAAAAAAAAAAAAAAGTACACACTTAAGCATACTTTTAAAGAGAGTACTTATGTGAAAATATGCTTTACAAGAATATACTGAATGCAATGTTTTCAAACACTTCATTGGAAAGTATTTGCAATTAAATGAAAATGTATTATAGTTAAAATTTATATTGAATGCAATTAGTTTGTTGTCTTTAAAATATGGTTAAAACTAAAAGATACGTCAATGTCATTTCTGTTGAAATTTATGTTATGTATTTAAATATATTTGCATTTACAAATTTGTAATGAAGTAGCAATTTAGTACATTTAAAATATGTCAATTTTAAATGTAATATTGAATAAGATAATACAGTTAATCAAGTACTTTACATGTGCATTAGTTTGTTAGTCAACACATCAAAATAAGTGTAATTCTTTAAAGCATGGCAAAAGATGGTTTAAAACAGGATTTACATAATTTAAGTATAACAATTTGTCATTGTGCACTAATGTGCATTAAGAAACATTAATGTAAGTTTACAGTCTTAGTGGTTTTTTTTAGTTTATTAATAATATAGTATCTGCAAATACAGTTTTTACATAAACTTTTAAGTTTTGAAGTACACATTAAGTACAATTAATCACACTTCTTTTTCACTTTTGCGTCATTTATGCTCTTTCTTTGGACTTTTTCCTAGCTACTTTACTTTAAGCCCTATAGATCCACTATCAGTAGACATTCTGTGACTCATGTATTCCCTGATGATGACACAATAAAATATATTTTTGCATTCAAATTGCCATCATGTTATATCAGTATGTACAATATGTGGGTTGACGTGGTTAAATGTTTCTGGCAAGCAATGACGCATTTCTCTGTAGAACAATGAAGTTTAAAGTGACTCACGAAATATCTCTGTTTCACATTGTTCTCCTCAGAGACATACAGACATACAGATCTTCCAAACCAGAAGAAATCTCTACAGTCTATCTATTGTGCGGATTGACTGTGATCTCTCCCCCTCACAGTTTTGCATTTCATTCACCCAGCTGGGTTGAGTCCTATTCGCTTATTTGTCATTCTTGACCCAAAGCATAACAACCTCTGCACAATTCCCATAATTCTCGGCACATGGATTCTGATGCAATCGCTTAAGAGGATTTTGTTAAGTTACAATAATTAGCTGCTTATTTGATCGCTTTTGGAGCGTGCTGTATGTGGCAGGACTCCTCTTTTGTTGAAAATAAAGCATTGGTTTTGAAGCCACAGTGAGGTCGTTCAGGAGTTTGAGTTTCCAACGTCACTATTCAAATGTGTTGTTATTATTCATATTGTAAGCATGTCATGCGCCTCTGTATGTAATAACGAGGATGTTTTGTGACTCACTATATGCCACTCTCCTTCTCCATCAGAACAATAGGACCATTGTCTTGCTTTTATCAACTTTTCGCTCAAAGTCGCACAGAGGAGGGGGTCGGTTTGTCAGTCGGATGTTGAACAGCATCTACTGGTGTTTTAACAGATGCCCCATGATGGGTGCCATTCATAACCAGAGCAAAGGCTAAGTAGGGTTAACTTTTTAAACTGGCCCACATGTTTTTATTTACACAGAGGAATATGACTCTCAGAGGGGGGAAAAAGCATCTTGCCCATTTCCTTCATTACACAACAGTTTTGGTGCACTACGGTATGCCGCTGTTGGTGCAATTACACCAGCAGGCATCTGCTTTGTCTCTCGTGCTTCTCATCCCAAGTAGGGTCCTCCAGGCCTGCAGATAATGTGTGCACAAAGCCACTATTATGGCCCATGAAAAAATGGCACTATACCCTGGGTGCAAACTTGTCTCAGGACTTGTGCCTCATTCACACATAGTTTCCGCAGCAGGTCAATGGCAGTTGCTAAGATGCTGGGTTGGCTGCCCATTACCAGTTCAACTTCCAGCCAAGGTTGAGCCCTGAGCTCAAAGGAAGGTGACTGCTTCTTCTGCCCGAGCCAAATGCACTCCTCTGGGTTCTTATACTTGGAGATTTTTTTACCTGCATCTGATCTGTCCTAATAACGATGACTATGGAGTGTTCATCAAATGTAACGCAGAATAAAGTTGAGACACGTTGGAAAACCAATAAATATTGTTGCCTTTCCAAACAGAGCTCTGCGTTGTCAGAAACATCTCGAGGGAGGACCAAGATGAGATGAGATTTTAAATATTCACCGTACGTCAATACCCCATAGCAATGAATTGGTGCACAGCCAAAAGCAATTTATTTAGATGGCAGCACATTCTCTTTGGGTTGTATACCTTACATAGGCTATCTTCAGGCTGTGTTAGATATCCATTTACATGTCACTTTAACTATTTAACACTTGAGTCACGTTACTCTTTTGTTGTCTTATACTGGCTTTAAAAAAAAATGTCAGAGTGACCCATATTCTATTTACAGCTTACAGCTCGCGAAAATATCAGCATGTTGTGTCCTCGGTATATTTGTTTTCCAGACATACATATATATGTGTATATATATATATATATATATATATATACACAGTATATATATATATATGTGTGTGTGTGTGTGTGTGTGTGTGTGTTTTCATAATTGTAAATTATGAACACCAATGTGGTTGGTGTTAATAATTTGTAAATTATTTAATTTATAACTATTTTAATTTAGTAGGAAAAAATAAGAAAAGGGATCCTGCACACTACAGTTTGCATATAAAAATATCTTTATTAACTGCAAGTTAAAGTTTGTAGTTAAAACTTCTAATGACTATTTTAATTTAAATGATTTAATTAAACAAAAGAAATAAATGTTAATTTTCTTAAAATTTATTTTATTAATGTTCAAAATATAAAGACAATAAATAATACAGTTGATTAGTAAATTGTGTGTGTGTGTGTGTGTGTGTGTGTGTGTGTGTGTGTGTGTGTGTGTGTGTGTGTGTGTGTGTGTGTGTGTGTGTGTGTGTGTGTGCGGCGTGTGTGCGTGTGTGTGTGTGTGTTTAACTGTAAAGATTGATTAGGCTTAGTGTGTGAGTTAAAGTTATGGTTATATTTATAACTAGCTGTGTAAAAAAACAAAAAGTCTATGCAATGTCCCCATTAATTGTGTGTGTGTGTGTGTGTGTGTGTGAGAGAGAGAGAGAGAGCGAGAGAGAGAGAGACAGCTAGGCCTTGTGGGATTAATCAGGTTATTTAACTGCTGTTTATTTACACTGTAGTGGGATGATTTTCTGGACCGCAGTCTCTGACAGCTAAAATCAGTCAGGCTTTATTTTCCCAGGAACTATACTAAGCTCATGACACATGCAATCTGGATTAAACACCAGCCTTGCGCTGGTACTCCTGCCTCTGGCCAGGTCCTTCAAATATGTTCCCTGCTTTGGCAGGTTTGATGAGTATGGCATGTGATGTTTGGACAGACGGTTTTTAAAAGACATGAGTTTATCACAGGGTGTAGGTGTATTACATCAGTCACACCCAGTCAAATAAACCTCCTGGCTCTAACAGAGCAATCACGCTTGGAAAAACATCAGAGAGGTCTTGAGGAGTGCGGTTGGCTTCACTTTTTAGCCAGATTTGGACAAAACACATTTCTCTCTACCTTACGCCATTCGCCTGTTATGTGCTCTGTCTAATGGACTGTGTTGTTGGATAGGTCCATTAATGAAAGAAAAAGAATAGAAGAGAAAGAATAGAAGAATAGAAATTTCTAGAAAATAATTTTGACTGCCAGTCAAAGAACATCATAGAATCTACCAAAGCTGGCCATCTAAAGCAAGCACTGCTCAAAAGCAATGCTTGCTTTAGATGGCCTACTTACAATCTACTTTATTTTTGTAGTATTTCACCTTTAAATATGGAACATTTTCTGTTAGGATTGGAAATTTCTCTTATACTTTGGTATCTATCACCTTCGGAGTTCCCCAAGGTTCTGTATTGGGCACTTTTTTTATCTTTATACTTATATTTGGTCAATATTTATTTATTTATTTAGAATGCCTTATTTGTTTCAAAAAGTTTTTTCTTTCTTTGTTACTATTAAACATTGCAAGGCTAAAATATTTCTACAGCTAAATGAGAGGAAGACAAAAACTGTATTTAGGCTCTGTAGGTCTAGGTCTTAAAATATAACTAATAAATGATGTTGTGAAATGATTATCTACCTCAGGGCTACTTTAAAACCTTTCATTTAATAATTTCTGTACAGTAAATGAGAATCTGTCATTCATCTCAATTTCGCCCACAGATGAAACAACATGCAGTCACTAGGCTCCTGTCTGGCACCAATAACAGGAAAACTTTTTCCCGAAAACTGGCCTATATTTACTAATATCAGTTCATTAAAGAATTTGTTTATTTGTTGGTTTAAAGCGCTAAAAGGTTTGGTGCCACTTGATTTCCAACATTTTCCATCACTACTCCTCTGGCTGTCATAAATCTTCAAAGCAATTACTTCTGTCCACTTCACAGTCCTGATTAAAGTTTAAAGGTGATCATGATTTCTTTGTTGCTTCCAGAGGCATTATATATACCACTGTGCATTTGATAGTCCTGTACTATTATATATTAAAATCCTGTCTGACTATAGCATTTCGAGCATTTCAATCCTGCCTGACTATAGCATTTTGAGTTAGTGTAATACAGTGGGTACAGAAAGTATTCAGACCCCCTTAAATTTTTCACTCTTTGTTATATTGTAGTGCTTTGTCTTATTGTAGTATTATAAGTTTATATTATGAGTTGATTTATTTCATTGTGCAGTACACGCATCAAATGTTCCCTGTAAATGAATATGACTTGACTACTGTGCGGCATCAATAAATATTGCACTATTAATGGAACTGGACTGACTTGTATTATAATATATTGTGTGTTATTGTCAAAGGACTATTGGAATTTAGAAAAGGTTGGCTTTATGAACAACAAATGATATTAAAGGGATCTCAAACAGTTTATCCAGTCTCTGATGATCATGCAGATCCGTTTTTAGATTTGGTCTATAATGAAGAAACTTACATAAGCACAATAACAAACCTGCCCTGAATAATATGAAAATGTCTCAAGATGTCAAATCCACCACAGATGTGTGATGAATAGATCAGCAGCTCCAAAGACGGTGTTATGTAACATTGTCAGCGATTAGTGTTCTCATCACATTTATTTACTTACTGAAACCCAGCCAGTCTCTAAGAAAAATACAGAGATTGACAGAGAAATTTGTCTGGATGTGTCCGGCCTCTCAGCTTGTGCAATGCTGAACAGATCGACTCTGAAGGATTCTGGTATGTACTAAAGCTGCTTTTGTTTATGCTGCATGTCAATGTAGGGACAATTATTCTGTAACCAAAGTGTAAATTGTACTCTGTAAAATAAACTGTTATGAAGTTCAATTATTTGTGACACTGCAAGTCAAATGCATCTTCTGTGTCTCCTCTTTAGGTATTCTCAAGCAGTATAAGGGCTTCGCTTTACATGTTATTTGAGCAGACATTCCTATGATTCTTCCAGGACATTTAGACTAATAGTATTGGATAGTGGAATTCTAAGCAGCAATTATCCAGCATGTTCTCTCATGGAGCAAGTAAACGTGAAGAATCCGAGAGCCCGCTGGCCATTGGCTAACCTGACTTAAAATCATTACGTGCAATTACAAACACCACCCTTCTGCTGCAGCAGTTTGCACAGACGTGCCTGATCAAGAAAAAAGGAGCTGCTTTGATGTTTGTTGACGTGCTGATTTACACGATGTCATGCTACGGTGCTTTCCTTTGAGCAACAGAGATCGTGCTCATATGCAGTGCATTGTATATGCTGTATAACATGCAACAAAGAAAATATTACTCAGCATGATAGACCCACAGACACAAACAAATACATAAAGGTTTTGTCTGAATGCATTAGTTAATAAAAGAACAACAATAAAGTAAAATGAGCCTGTGTGGGTGGAAAAATAAAACACAAAAACTTTTACAGTCATGCTATTGCATACAGTCAAAGGCCCTTATCTGGTTATAACACAACGAGTTCTAAACTAGTTTTGCGTCAGAACCCAGATTGTACTGCACTTCCTGTGATGGCCCAACACAGCACAAAAAGTAAAATGCACTTAAACACAAAAAATGTAAATGTATTAATAGGTTAATATTAATAGGGTGTGTTTACACTTGTTTTGGTCTGGACTGAAAAAGAAAATGATACATTTAGTCCTGATTCACTTAGCAAATCAAAAGAGACAAAACTAAAGGCTTAAGGATACAGTCACAACCTGATTGGGCCACTTTTATGATGTATATTTCGCAAACTTACGAACATCCAACATTGCTGTGCGCTGGGTTAAATGCATTTGTTGTATGTGTCTAAATATGGTGGTATTTTTACAAGCTGATAACTGACAAAGACCTTATAAAATGTGTCAAGGAGTGAAAACAGTGCCAGGAATTCCTCCATAGGTGGTTTTGACGCCTGTACCGAACTGTAACGGGCAACATTCTTTAGCTTCTGTGACTAGAAGAACCAGGTGTGCTTGAGCATTTTATCCATTTCATCTTGTGTCATCACATCCTGTTTATGGTTGATTTAGATGTATTTGGCCCACATTGCATTCATATTTCAGTCAAACCCCACCAGAGTTCATTTGGAAGTGGACCGAGGCCCACCTTTTCAGGGGTCTCGGTCTTCTTGTCTGCTTGTTGTTAAAACATTCACATATTTATCCTTGTTGCAAGTGAATCGTATTTAGTCTGGATATTTTTTCACCTTTTGTAAATGGATTTCCAGGACGAGAGCATGACACGCAACCTGGCCAGTCTGCTTGATTTGGCTTGCTTCTATCCAGTGACAGATGAATATGTGCCAAAATACTGTAGAATTTGATTGGACGCTTGATGCCAGTGAATGATATGGGAAGCCATTAACAGTTGCTGTCATGCAAACATGAATATGTTTATGTTTTTTGCATTTAGCAATTGCATTTTTTTCCCTGCAGCCTGCAACTCTTTCAGAACAGACTTGCAATCCTCCAGAACCAGAGATCTATGCATCTCCCTTTTCTAAATAATTATACAACGACTGAGACACTATTGCATTCATTATCAGCTGTGACAAATCTCAGCGATCTTTCTGAATCCTCTTCTCTGATCGCTGTTGCAAACAAACATTTTTCAAAGAGAAGAAGGAAGGACTGTATGCCAAAAATGGCCTTTGGTCTAGACGGGTCTTATAAACATACTAAAAGTAATTGCTCCAAAATGCTTGCCTGGAATGAGTTACATATTGTGAAGGGTCAGTTGGGTCCTTTCACAGACCTGGAGGAAGGTGACGCAGTGATCAGTGGAGAGTGTTTTGCATTGATGCCAGCAGGTGGCTGGGACAGAGTTAAAGCAGAAGATTTGATTCATTAAAGCCGTCTTTAGAATTAGGTATGTTCATTTTGGAACACCCCGATTTAAAACACCATGTGCATTTTGCCTCCTTGTTTGCTGCTTATTGCTTAATCTACTGTATATAGAGGCATTTGCCAGTTAAAATGTTTTATTGGTGACTGGTGATTGGTTAAATCAGCTTCTGTTAAGTCCAGCTCCAAAAGTATTTGGACTCTATTTGGCACACTAAAAACTGAAAGTCACTGCTAAAATATCAAGTGGTTTGTATTTTTGCTAAATATTGCATACTTTTCTGAAAAAAATTTCAGAAAAATGTTTAGGGTATAAATAATAAAACAGTAGAAATACTGGTCAAAATGTAGACAAAATGTATTGTGACACTTTGTGGTTGTCAAACATTAGTAGATCATTTTCATTGTTAATGTGATGAAATTGTAAATGTTTGAAATTGTAGAAATTGTAGAAATGTCACTCAGTAAATTTCACAATTGATCACTAAGAAGCAGCAAATCGATTAAACATTTGAAATGTAGTATTTCCTTCCAAAACATACATGATAATCTTTATTTACAACTTCGAAAAACATTTTTTCCTTTGTACTGTTTTCTTCACAGTGGCTTGATTTAAAATCTTCCAGATTTCTTATGCTTTTGATCCCTGATGTAGCTGTCAGTGGACAATCTCAGCATTATGACGTAAACAATAAAAAATAAATATAGTTGCCTGTGTTTTTGGTATGACTGACAACATGACTGACAAGAGGTGCATTGACATTGTCTGTTACCATTAAGTGTCTATTATATCCAGTCAGGCAGAATGAAGGGCAGCTTCAAATATGATTTTCATGCTTTTCAGTTCACTGGGACATTTGGATGGGCCACAGACAGACATGAAATGGACTGAGGCATGGCTGATGACAGCTGGGATGAGGTTCTTGTCCGCAGACACAGATACTCAGATGGTTGGCTTCATGCCCTCCAATCATCCATGCATGAGGAGGAAACTAGAAACAGTCTTCTCAGGGCTATCATTTACAGAGCCAAACACTGTTTGGTGCCAGTGCAGACAACAATAGGTAGTTTTACTCATCACATAGAAATTTTAAAAAGGTGACAAATTCAAAAACGCAAAATTATATTATAAAGTATTATGTATGAAAGTAAACAGCATAGATCAGTGACTATAGCTATTGAAGAACCTTTCTGGCATGCATAAACTCCAAGGTGCAATATTCAAATAAAAAATTGCATTTTCAAAATATGTGTGAGAATTGCTGACTGTCTCTTTTAAGCCTTACAAATTTAGAAGTCTTCATGGATTCATTATCACACATTAAATAAAATGCACTCTTCAAAATAGGATAATGTTGTGAATGAATGTGCCCTAGCAGCTGTTGTTTTGTTTTTGTTAATCTACCCAGGTGAAAAAGACGTAGTATTAAATGTATTAAAAATATACTTGAAATTCAAGTAGTATGTTTATAATACATTTGTATTCCCAATATGCTTATTTGAAGTGCAATAAAAATATACTGAATTGCATTTTAATGTATTTCTAAAAAGTATACTAGAAGTACTTTTGTATTAAATATATGCTTAGTTATACTTCTAAGAAATATGCTAAACAGAAGCATACTTTTAATGTATTTATAAAAAGTATACTAGAAATACTTTGGTAATAAATATATGCTTAGTTACACTTTTAAGGAATATGCTAAACACAAGCACACTATTAGTATATTTCTAAAAAGTATAGTAGAAATACTATGTTAATAAATATATTTTTATTTATACTTTTAAAGGATATACTAAACACAAGCATACTTTTAGTGACTTTTTAGTGTATTTACAGAAAACATACTTATGTTACCCTTACTTAAAGTATATTTTATGTCTACTTTGTGTAAGAACATAACAAAATGATTACACTTTTAGTGGGTTTTTAATGTACTTCACCTCTGTTATAGAGATTTTTGAATCAGGCCTAATGGAGGGTGATTTGGTCGATCTTGGAAGAAAAACATTAGCAGTGTGTCCATTTCAGCTGTCTATTTATGCTTGCAAAAAAAAAAAAAGATCTCTATGAAGAATTTCAGGTTTCAGGCCCCACCATAGCACAGAAACTGCACTTGTTAAAATTACAAATGACTTGTGAAAAAGCACAATTTAAATATATTTCTTTTTCACCTGGGTAGGCTAATTCAATTTAAAGAGAAAATGCCGATGATATATAAGGGTAGACAGCATCAATTCCTAGCAATTGCCACCATTATGCAACTGTGTGTGCACTCTTAAAAATAAAGGTGCTTCAAAAGGTTCTTCAAGCGATGACATAGAAGAACCATTTTTGGTTCCACAAAGAACCATTCAGTCAAAGGTTCTTTAAAGAACCATCTCTTTCTTATAGCAATTGCCACCATTATGCAACTGTGTGTGCACTCTTAAAAATAAAGGTGCTTCAAAAGGTTCTTCAAGCGATGCCATAGAAGAACCATTTTTGGTTCCACAAAGAACCATTTGGTCAAAGGTTCTTTAAAGAAGCATCTCTTTCTTACCTTTTTATAATCTGAAGAACCTTCTTTCGCCACAAAGAAGCTTTTGTGAAACAGAAAGGTTCTTCAGATGTTAAAGGTTCTTTATGGAACCATTTAGACGAAAAGGTTCTTCTATGGCATCGTGAAGCACCTTTATTTTTAAGAATGTAGTGTGAGTTTTTACACAAACCCTGGTTAGAAGCACAAAATAACACTTAAGCAGCTTTATTGGTGAGACTAGCATAAAACATTTTATGTGCATAACACTGTCACCAACAACAATCTAAAAACAGCTTTTTTAACATTTAAGAATTATGAAAATCAAGTGTTTACTCACAGGTTTACTTAATTATATCTAATTCTCATTGAGGTGAGTCTCACAGATACTTTTTTTTTAAACTACCTAACTGTCCAAGAAGTTAAATGCAGATGTTTTGTATTTAGGTCTAAAGATGTTCTTAAGAAAACACTCTTCTACTAAAGACTATTATGATGTCCAGTTTGTATAGATTTGCTGGGTTACAAAAAGAAAGAGTTTGCTAAACTGAGCTTTTATTCATGGGCAAGAATCAGAGATAACAAATTAAGTGAGACGGCATGAAAGCCAATGCAATTATCTCCCCTGACAACGTACAGACTCTCCTAATAAACTTTTTAACTCAAGTGTATCGCTTTTTCTCTGGCGATAGATGTAGACTGTGTCTCAAAACCTAGAGCGCTGCCTACCTAGACAGCCTCGCCTGCATTCAAACGATTCCAAAATGCTTTCTAGGTAGGCAACTCGCTCGGTTTGGAGACACGGCCACAGTTAATTCGTCGGCGGGCTCTGCATATCAATGAGGCGCTGGAGCGTGTGTTTATAGAAGCGCAGAGCTCGAGAGCAGCTCGTCAGATTGAGAAGAGCGTGGCGTGTCGCGGACTGGGAGCGCATTCAACATCACAGAGACGGGTTTATCATCACACTCGCGCTGTTTGAGCATCTCGATTATTGGATTTGAGTGGCACAAACAAACCGGAGGCTGCTGGAGCTTCTCAACAAACTATTGGGGATGAATCGCTGTACGGCCGCTTTACTTTTGCTGGTTATCGCCTTTTATTCACTCAACACAGAGGGTGAGTGTGTGTGCCATGTTTATTATTTATTTATTTTTTAATATTCTAATAATTTTTTTTTTTTTTTATGTAGGGTTAAAGTGTCAATCAATAGCTTACACGATGCCGCGTTTTAGCTGTTTCGGTCTTATCCGGAGTGCATGATTTTAGTATCTAACAAATTTATGCTTCTATTTTATCTCTTGTTTTTAACTTTTCACGCAGAATAACAGCGTTTTATGCTGGTACAACTGTCAAATAGGCTCCACTTGTCTCAGACAACCTAGTTCATTCTGCAAAACCTGGCCAGTGGTAGTAAATAGTGGCTCTTTGTGTTGCTGGATGAGTCTTGTTGGCTTGTGTCCTGAGAGGCTGTTTCGAGATGATGCTGAATGGAGCAGAGAAGATTGATGAGGGATTAGATGTAGGTCACGGGTCTTTCAGCAGAAGCTCACCTGCTGGAGGAGATCGAGGGAAAACAGCAAATGGCACTTTAATGAATCTCCATCACGCCAGTCTTCTGCGCTGTTTGTTGAATTGTGTACAACCTCGTTGTCAGTTCAGTTTTGAATGCGTTTGAAAGTTAGAAAATGCTGCCGGGAACATGCAGAAAGCATCTCTGGAAGAAATGTCCATGTTATATTTTACCAAAAAAGTAAAGAAAAGTAAGCCCGATCAGAATTAAGCACATTCACCTCACAAATTTCCATTAGCCTATGTTAATGCAAAAAGTAAACAAATAAATTCTCATTAATACAGCAGTGAAAGTTATTGTTTAGACACAATGTTAAAATCAGAAAACAAAACTATCATGCATATTTACAGTACTTGTCCTTTACTATTTTTTGAAATACATCAAAATTAACAAATTACATTAATGCATGCTAATGCAAATAAAATATATTGTTTGCATGTAAGCTTCATTTTTTTTTTTATAGTGCTGTTTTATTAAAATAATGCATTTATAAAAATGTGTACACATTCATTTTTAGGCTCTATTTTCTTTATGCAGCTGTAATTTCTTTCTATTTCTATCTTCTCTATTCAAATGTAATTTTCTTTTTGAGGTTGGGTGCAACATGAATTTAGATTAAATAAATCTCTTGACAGTTTTTGTGAGATCTACAGCATGATTTTTCTTGAGACTAAACTGTGCGCTTTTTTCATTTCTTAGCATACAAGTGCAGATGCACGAGAAAAGGTCCGAAGATCCGGTACAAAGATGTACAAAAGCTGGAGATCAAGCCTAAACATCCATACTGCCAAGAAAAGATGATTTTGTGAGTTGCAAAAAAAAATTCTATCTTTGATCTGCTCGTTTGGGTCAGTAAGTGTGTTTGGTGTGTGTTGTGTTTTTATGACCGTTTATGATTTACAGTAGGTTCTTTAACTAACAACTCAAGAATTAGCTACTCTGTAAATATTATATATTTATACGCAGCTAATATTTCCAGTAGGCTTTAATAAGTGTTGTCTGCCCCTAGACCCTGCTAGATAAAACAGGTCATTTCATCTTGAGGTGGTCAAGCATTGTGATCCAGCTCAATCCAGTTCACACCAGTTTAATCAGCTCTAACCAGACTGTAGCTGTCAGGTAATGGCCACCAAATGCATCATGGATTATCTAATGACCATAAATCTTAGATCAGCTATAAACCTTGTAAAACCAGTTGCCAGCAGAAGCCGTTTTAACTGGATTTTCAATTAGGATCCGGATGACAGTTTAGTGGCACACTTAGAAGATGCTACAGTCAAAATGAACTTAGCATGGTTACGTTGTGACATTGCATGAAGCCTGAACAGTGTTTATGAAGCCTGTAAGATCCAAACATGTTTTCTATGGTGTGAAGCAAACTTGTGTTTGTGAGAAGCATGTCTTTTTGATAGACATTATTATACATTCTGTTCCACCTGCTTGCCATTTTAGGTATTGCAGCATATTTACAGAGCTGGAGATATTTAAAATCAGTCTATAGTAAAGTTATGTCTTAAATTCAAACGAAAATTGTGAGCTTAGTTCGATAATTATTTGAGTGTTCAAAATAAGTTGTAGTATCATATGCTTTATATAGAAATCTCATTACATATGAACAGAGAGAGAGATCTGTCTGCAGTTTAGATCCAGAAATGTTGCTCTGAACTGTAGAAACTGTCAAATGAAATTGGTCAGATGTGAAACGTATTACTTGATTAATTTACAGCAATATTTGATATTCTCGATTCAAGTGCTGTGCCCATGTGCTCATTTGAAGACTATATAATATCCATAGTATTTCAGCTAGTCTTTATACTTATATAATTAATAGTTAATGCAGAAATATATTTTATATAAGAATTTTTTAAAAATCGTTTGTGGCCGTTTAGCCTCAAAATGTTTGGTAAATAATCCCTGGACGTTTAGCTCATTTGTCTGGATTTGCATTGGTGAGCTCTGACCTCAGAGAAAAGCAAACCCCAAGGACTCTGCTGAAAGTGTTCCTTCTCTTCAGTTTATGGCACTGGATTCTGAGTGTGAGTTTAACATTCTAGAAGCTTCTCCAGTCCCACAAGAGCTCCTGCTCTGTTTTAAGGGGCCAATGAAGAGTTTAGAGTCAACAAACATGTTGTTTTGGCTGCATGCGCAGGTGAATAATAAAGTGAAAATCAAAATAAAAGACTAGGCACTCTTGGTCAGTTTGCTTCAGTGATTCCAGCGATGTGGTAAATATCTTCTTAATAGGCAAAATAAGCTGCGCTATTGAATTCTGCTTTGAATTTGTATTTGTTTACCAGTCTGCGGACGTGATGATTCACCTCAGAATCAAGTCCAGGAACGATTTGTCAGGATTTGTCCCACCTTCTGTATATAATTTAAATTATAATTTCAATCGAATCTTTAGTGCAAAATGACATTTATTAACAAATAAAGTAGCATTGTTATTATTTTTATGATTAATGGCATGCATGCAATGTATTAAGAGTATCACTGCTGATTGTTTGTGTTGCTTGAATGACTAATGCTCTCCCCTTGTCTCATCCTGTTTACCCATCTTCTCCTCCCATCCACTCATCCGTGATTTTTCCCATGTGTTTACAGTGTCACCATGGAGAATGTGTCCCGTTTCAAAGGTCAGGAGTATTGCCTGCACCCCAGGCTCCAGAGCACTAAGAACCTTGTCAAGTGGTTCAAAATCTGGAAGGACAAACACAGGTAGCGTTCAGTAAACTTTCGCTGATTTCAAACATCGCTTCTACGTTAATAGATATAAACGACTGCCTGCCAGCACTGCGAACATAAAACCCAAAACCCAAATGACTCGTGTACTTTGACATATTTCCCAAGTTAAATATTCAAGTGAAATTCAATGAGAAAAAAAGGGACTATTTTGTCTATCAGGTTGTTGGGAATGGGTTGATGCCAATTTGCAATGTCAGCCAAAAAGGAAGGTTTTATAGTTATAGTATTAAGTTATGATAGTTTGATTAAAGATTACAGCGATAAACATTTTCTATTAGATTAAAATGCTCTAATTTTGTATACAACAACAAAGTTTCTCTTAAATTGCAGCAGAAAGAAAGTTTTCTTCAGTATTTTAGTTTTGTTTTCCATTGCAAATATCTAAACATCATTAAATCAACATGCAAATTTACCTTTTTATAATCTGAAGAACCTTCTTTCGCCACAAAGAAGCTTTTGTGAAACAGAAAGGTTCTTCAGATGTTAAAGGTTCTTTATGGAACCATTTAGACGAAAAGGTTCTTCTATGGCATCGTGAAGCACCTTTATTTTTAAGAATGTAGTGTGAGTTTTTACACAAACCCTGGTTAGAAGCACAAAATAACACTTAAGCAGCTTTATTGGTGAGACTAGCATAAAACATTTTATGTGCATAACACTGTCACCAACAACAATCTAAAAACAGCTTTTTTAACATTTAAGAATTATGAAAATCAAGTGTTTACTCACAGGTTTACTTAATTATATCTAATTCTCATTGAGGTGAGTCTCACAGATACTTTTTTTTTAAACTACCTAACTGTCCAAGAAGTTAAATGCAGATGTTTTGTATTTAGGTCTAAAGATGTTCTTAAGAAAACACTCTTCTACTAAAGACTATTATGATGTCCAGTTTGTATAGATTTGCTGGGTTACAAAAAGAAAGAGTTTGCTAAACTGAGCTTTTATTCATGGGCAAGAATCAGAGATAACAAATTAAGTGAGACGGCATGAAAGCCAATGCAATTATCTCCCCTGACAACGTACAGACTCTCCTAATAAACTTTTTAACTCAAGTGTATCGCTTTTTCTCTGGCGATAGATGTAGACTGTGTCTCAAAACCTAGAGCGCTGCCTACCTAGACAGCCTCGCCTGCATTCAAACGATTCCAAAATGCTTTCTAGGTAGGCAACTCGCTCGGTTTGGAGACACGGCCACAGTTAATTCGTCGGCGGGCTCTGCATATCAATGAGGCGCTGGAGCGTGTGTTTATAGAAGCGCAGAGCTCGAGAGCAGCTCGTCAGATTGAGAAGAGCGTGGCGTGTCGCGGACTGGGAGCGCATTCAACATCACAGAGACGGGTTTATCATCACACTCGCGCTGTTTGAGCATCTCGATTATTGGATTTGAGTGGCACAAACAAACCGGAGGCTGCTGGAGCTTCTCAACAAACTATTGGGGATGAATCGCTGTACGGCCGCTTTACTTTTGCTGGTTATCGCCTTTTATTCACTCAACACAGAGGGTGAGTGTGTGTGCCATGTTTATTATTTATTTATTTTTTAATATTCTAATAATTTTTTTTTTTTTTTATGTAGGGTTAAAGTGTCAATCAATAGCTTACACGATGCCGCGTTTTAGCTGTTTCGGTCTTATCCGGAGTGCATGATTTTAGTATCTAACAAATTTATGCTTCTATTTTATCTCTTGTTTTTAACTTTTCACGCAGAATAACAGCGTTTTATGCTGGTACAACTGTCAAATAGGCTCCACTTGTCTCAGACAACCTAGTTCATTCTGCAAAACCTGGCCAGTGGTAGTAAATAGTGGCTCTTTGTGTTGCTGGATGAGTCTTGTTGGCTTGTGTCCTGAGAGGCTGTTTCGAGATGATGCTGAATGGAGCAGAGAAGATTGATGAGGGATTAGATGTAGGTCACGGGTCTTTCAGCAGAAGCTCACCTGCTGGAGGAGATCGAGGGAAAACAGCAAATGGCACTTTAATGAATCTCCATCACGCCAGTCTTCTGCGCTGTTTGTTGAATTGTGTACAACCTCGTTGTCAGTTCAGTTTTGAATGCGTTTGAAAGTTAGAAAATGCTGCCGGGAACATGCAGAAAGCATCTCTGGAAGAAATGTCCATGTTATATTTTACCAAAAAAGTAAAGAAAAGTAAGCCCGATCAGAATTAAGCACATTCACCTCACAAATTTCCATTAGCCTATGTTAATGCAAAAAGTAAACAAATAAATTCTCATTAATACAGCAGTGAAAGTTATTGTTTAGACACAATGTTAAAATCAGAAAACAAAACTATCATGCATATTTACAGTACTTGTCCTTTACTATTTTTTGAAATACATCAAAATTAACAAATTACATTAATGCATGCTAATGCAAATAAAATATATTGTTTGCATGTAAGCTTCATTTTTTTTTTTATAGTGCTGTTTTATTAAAATAATGCATTTATAAAAATGTGTACACATTCATTTTTAGGCTCTATTTTCTTTATGCAGCTGTAATTTCTTTCTATTTCTATCTTCTCTATTCAAATGTAATTTTCTTTTTGAGGTTGGGTGCAACATGAATTTAGATTAAATAAATCTCTTGACAGTTTTTGTGAGATCTACAGCATGATTTTTCTTGAGACTAAACTGTGCGCTTTTTTCATTTCTTAGCATACAAGTGCAGATGCACGAGAAAAGGTCCGAAGATCCGGTACAAAGATGTACAAAAGCTGGAGATCAAGCCTAAACATCCATACTGCCAAGAAAAGATGATTTTGTGAGTTGCAAAAAAAAATTCTATCTTTGATCTGCTCGTTTGGGTCAGTAAGTGTGTTTGGTGTGTGTTGTGTTTTTATGACCGTTTATGATTTACAGTAGGTTCTTTAACTAACAACTCAAGAATTAGCTACTCTGTAAATATTATATATTTATACGCAGCTAATATTTCCAGTAGGCTTTAATAAGTGTTGTCTGCCCCTAGACCCTGCTAGATAAAACAGGTCATTTCATCTTGAGGTGGTCAAGCATTGTGATCCAGCTCAATCCAGTTCACACCAGTTTAATCAGCTCTAACCAGACTGTAGCTGTCAGGTAATGGCCACCAAATGCATCATGGATTATCTAATGACCATAAATCTTAGATCAGCTATAAACCTTGTAAAACCAGTTGCCAGCAGAAGCCGTTTTAACTGGATTTTCAATTAGGATCCGGATGACAGTTTAGTGGCACACTTAGAAGATGCTACAGTCAAAATGAACTTAGCATGGTTACGTTGTGACATTGCATGAAGCCTGAACAGTGTTTATGAAGCCTGTAAGATCCAAACATGTTTTCTATGGTGTGAAGCAAACTTGTGTTTGTGAGAAGCATGTCTTTTTGATAGACATTATTATACATTCTGTTCCACCTGCTTGCCATTTTAGGTATTGCAGCATATTTACAGAGCTGGAGATATTTAAAATCAGTCTATAGTAAAGTTATGTCTTAAATTCAAACGAAAATTGTGAGCTTAGTTCGATAATTATTTGAGTGTTCAAAATAAGTTGTAGTATCATATGCTTTATATAGAAATCTCATTACATATGAACAGAGAGAGAGATCTGTCTGCAGTTTAGATCCAGAAATGTTGCTCTGAACTGTAGAAACTGTCAAATGAAATTGGTCAGATGTGAAACGTATTACTTGATTAATTTACAGCAATATTTGATATTCTCGATTCAAGTGCTGTGCCCATGTGCTCATTTGAAGACTATATAATATCCATAGTATTTCAGCTAGTCTTTATACTTATATAATTAATAGTTAATGCAGAAATATATTTTATATAAGAATTTTTTAAAAATCGTTTGTGGCCGTTTAGCCTCAAAATGTTTGGTAAATAATCCCTGGACGTTTAGCTCATTTGTCTGGATTTGCATTGGTGAGCTCTGACCTCAG
Organism: Sinocyclocheilus anshuiensis; assembly: GCF_001515605.1. Lineage (NCBI taxonomy): Eukaryota > Metazoa > Chordata > Actinopteri > Cypriniformes > Cyprinidae > Sinocyclocheilus > Sinocyclocheilus anshuiensis. Next base: position 1,888,032 of record NW_015552562.1, read on the forward strand.
AGAAAAGCAAACCCCAAGGACTCTGCTGAAAGTGTTCCTTCTCTTCAGTTTATGGCACTGGATTCTGAGTGTGAGTTTAACATTCTAGAAGCTTCTCCAGTCCCACAAGAGCTCCTGCTCTGTTTTAAGGGGCCAATGAAGAGTTTAGAGTCAACAAACATGTTGTTTTGGCTGCATGCGCAGGTGAATAATAAAGTGAAAATCAAAATAAAAGACTAGGCACTCTTGGTCAGTTTGCTTCAGTGATTCCAGCGATGTGGTAAATATCTTCTTAATAGGCAAAATAAGCTGCGCTATTGAATTCTGCTTTGAATTTGTATTTGTTTACCAGTCTGCGGACGTGATGATTCACCTCAGAATCAAGTCCAGGAACGATTTGTCAGGATTTGTCCCACCTTCTGTATATAATTTAAATTATAATTTCAATCGAATCTTTAGTGCAAAATGACATTTATTAACAAATAAAGTAGCATTGTTATTATTTTTATGATTAATGGCATGCATGCAATGTATTAAGAGTATCACTGCTGATTGTTTGTGTTGCTTGAATGACTAATGCTCTCCCCTTGTCTCATCCTGTTTACCCATCTTCTCCTCCCATCCACTCATCCGTGATTTTTCCCATGTGTTTACAGTGTCACCATGGAGAATGTGTCCCGTTTCAAAGGTCAGGAGTATTGCCTGCACCCCAGGCTCCAGAGCACTAAGAACCTTGTCAAGTGGTTCAAAATCTGGAAGGACAAACACAGGTAGCGTTCAGTAAACTTTCGCTGATTTCAAACATCGCTTCTACGTTAATAGATATAAACGACTGCCTGCCAGCACTGCGAACATAAAACCCAAAACCCAAATGACTCGTGTACTTTGACATATTTCCCAAGTTAAATATTCAAGTGAAATTCAATGAGAAAAAAAGGGACTATTTTGTCTATCAGGTTGTTGGGAATGGGTTGATGCCAATTTGCAATGTCAGCCAAAAAGGAAGGTTTTATAGTTATAGTATTAAGTTATGATAGTTTGATTAAAGATTACAGCGATAAACATTTTCTATTAGATTAAAATGCTCTAATTTTGTATACAACAACAAAGTTTCTCTTAAATTGCAGCAGAAAGAAAGTTTTCTTCAGTATTTTAGTTTTGTTTTCCATTGCAAATATCTAAACATCATTAAATCAACATGCAAATTAAAGATATTAAGTCTTGAACAAAATTGAGTGAGTTTACGTAACAAAATTACGTGGGTTATGAAAACCAAACCAGCTGGCGGATATTTGTTCTTGTTTCAACCAAACTCTTTTTTTTTTTATCTGATGTCATTTTTTGCTTGTCATGTAAATGGGTTTTGATTTAAGAGTGAATGAAAACCAAGAGAAAAATACTGATGAAGAACATTTTGTTTTTTTCATGTAATGACAAAACAGTACAAGTTATTTCCATATTTTGAGAGCAAAGGTATTTATTCAAGTGCTCCATTCAATGCTTTCCTTAAGTTTTCTGTACTTGGTCTTAAAAAGGTCTTACATTTATATTCAGAAAACCCCAAATAAGATGGGGCACATTAAAGGTGCACTCAGGTTTTTTGTTCTTAACGTGTTTATTAAAAAGGAATTTAATAATACTCTTGAAAAGGTATGAAATGTCACCATAAAATCAAACTTCTTCTTTTTTGGAATACAGGTGCATCTCAATAAATTAGAATGTCGTGGAAAAGTTGTTTATTATAAAAATTAACTCATGCACATGGTTTTATTCAAAAACATTAACGTTCCCTCATCTGAGAGATAAAATCAAGTCCTGCCTACTTTTCTTTTTTTCGAAAAGTCATTTCACTAAGATATGTCACTTTTATGAATTCTGTTGCATGATGGACTTTAAAGTCATGTGCACTCCGAAGACTCGACACCACTAGGTGTCAGTATAAGCCCATGCACAACAGATAAAGAAAGCCCAATATTAAACCTCTCAAATATTGTTTTTTTGTCCCTTTGTAGGGTGTATGAGGCCTAATCGTTCTCCATTATGCACGAGGCTGAAAACACTGCGGGATGCACTGCATCTCCAGTGAACTGTGGAAGACCAGAGGACACATTTTTTAAAAGCATGACAAAGCATATATCCAGAGAAGCTTTCAAGCACACCAGTTATATTAATGTGGAATAATTTATAGTCATACAAAAATGTATCTTATACAATGTAATTATGAGCCAAATGCGCAGTTACTGCAGAGAAAAGTCCCTGTGAATCAGCACCATCTGTAAGAAGCGATCATTACATTTTTGCAACGTGTAATGTTTTCCGAAGCATCAGTTCTCGGTCTGATTCATTGTGTCGTGGCATGTAAAGGGGTCCTGACACTTATATTTGGATACCGTCTGGTTTGAAACTACTGTGATATACTATCCACAAGTGTCAAAGTAGATCTTAGAGTTCTCACAGACAGTACAAATATCGAAGATGTGTATATAATATCTACAAAGACTTTGTGTTCTATGCCAACATTCAGCCGGTAAACGGAGGCAAAGTGTTCACGTTCAAAATATTGTTTCTCATTGATCTGCCCAAAAGTGCCGGAGGAACTTATTCACTTGTTACTTTGGAATTTGGTACTTCATGGTGAAGTGAAAGAGACAAAGCTGCATTCAATAATATCATCCATTTAAATCATATCATACTCATATTTACACATATGGAAATGTACCGCCACACGACGAGCACATGAACTTTGGGGCCTGCAGTGGGTCATGTGTTTCAAATGAAGCTTTTTATTTCATATCAGCACATTATGAACTACACGTGCCTCCTCTTCGAGGTGTGCAGGTTTGGTAAGCTATTGTTTTCATTTGTTTGGTATGACTGTGTTTTTCTTTTTGGTAAATGTAATGTTTCTCATCTCCTCTTGTACTTCAGATTGTATGTATAAGCACACAGAATAGGTTCTTGTGTACAGACCACCTCGCCTAGTCTAGCTTGTTCAGAATTTAGTAGTGAAGCCTATGTATTGTATCACAGAATTGTTGTTTTACTATTTAAATAATAAATGATAGAAATGTTTGTGTGTTTGGACTGACCCACCAAACACAACTTAAGTCCAAGGAGTTTAATCTTCAAACACAGCAATAAACATTTAAATAAATCACTGGGTGTGTCTGCTTTATATTGCTTAATTGTTTCATTTGAATGTCAGTTGTGTGATAATATGGTTTTGTACATAATTTAGTCACAAATGGTAGGTAAGAAAAGAGGCCACATTTTGGCAGATGACAGATAAAGTTATTGTCCTGTGATGAAAGGTTAACTTGATGAGCTCATGCTGAGATTAGTCTAAGAACATCAGGGTTATTATAGTAACTAAAACTAAAACTAAAAATTATAATAATAATAATAAATTACACAACGACTGAAAAATCATTTTAAATATATATTATTAAACTTATTTTATTTCAACATTTCTCATTTTTATTTAGTTTAGCTCACGAACTAAAGCTAAAACTGAAATACAATTTATAAAAAGATTGTAAAAACTTTATAAAGACTACAGAACCATACAAAATGTGTATATAACAAAATTACTTTTATTATTTTGTTATTATTCTTTTATTATTTATTATTATTACTTTTACCTAAACTTGAAATCAAAACAGAACACATTTTAAACTATTAATAAAAACTATAATAGTATCTCAGTGATACTTAAACACTAAAAGACATCCACTGCATTCATCTAATAAAGCTCTTATCATAGAAAAATGCTTTCTACGATATAGAGCAATTGGAAAATGAAAATAGACGTACTTTAGATGATAATTGAAAAAAGAAAATGTAAGAACACCCAAATGAATATTCAGTCAATAGATATAGGGGATTGATTGATTGATTGATTGATTGATTGATTGATTGATTGATTGATTGATTGATTGATTGATTGCTTGATTGATTGATTGATTGATTGATTGATTGATTGATTGATTGATTGATTGATTGATTGATTGATTGATTGATTGATTGATTGATTGATTGATTGATTGATTGATTGATTGATTGATTGATTGATTGCCATTATGTTATAGCCCCTCACACATTTCTATTTCTCATATCTACACAACTACATCATTGTTTAGGATCCACTAGGGAGGACAGCACACTTTCAAGGGGGTCTCAAGATGACTTAAATTATTAAAATAACCTTTGAAATAAAGTAAAACAGCTGAAAATCAAGATTAGAAAATGGATTTTCAAGAATATGAAAATAGTTTGTTGGGGAAACAATTGGTATTTCTGAGTCATATACATTTTTTGGTCATAAAGTGTATATGGTGATAAACATACAGATACTGAATCTTCTGGAATTATGGAATTTAGTTGTTTTAATTAGTTGTAATTATTGTAAGTATTTTAATATATTGCCACTATTTTGTGTGGATAAAGTTGTTGTCATTGTAGCAGAAGTACCATATTGTCTTTGGCAATGGGGGCCTTGGAGACAAAACCACTGCACTACATGCTAATTTTGAACAATCAATCAATTTATACAGTTTATTCATTACAATTTAAAACAATGGTATAATATATTACTGTATATGGTGATAAACATACAGATACTGAATCTTCTGGAATTATGGAATTTAGTTGTTTTAATTAGTTGTAATTATTGTAAGTATTTTAATATATTGCCACTATTTTGTGTGGATAAAGTTGTTAATAGAAGGTATGCGTTTATACAGACAAAGATTTTACAAAAATAAACTCACTATGAAAAATAGGTTATTCACTGGTGGAGTATACTGTGTGACAACTTGCCCCGGTCCTGTCTAAAGTATGCGACGCATGTATGGAATCAAACACTGAGTGGCGCTGCAGAACCATGTAAAATAATATTCCCTTTTGACAGAACAGTTTTGAATTGCATTGCTTGAGTTTAGTTTTTCTTTCGTTTAAAGCAACAAATAATGTGTGCATCTTTTTGTAATTACCTTACGTTAAAACAGTGAAATCGACACCATGACAGTTTTGCCATAATGCATTTCGACTTGTTAAAGCAATGAGCATCTACTATAACATGTCTGTCTCTGCTTCTGTTTGATCTAAGATAAAAGTGACATCGTGTGAAATATAAATTATTTTAATGGAATATTCTGGAAACAGTGTGTTGGGGAGAATGCTGAAATGCTGAGAGAGAGAGAGAGAGAGGGAGAGAGAGGGAGAGAGAGCGAGCGGGGTCAGTGTGGCATCGCTGTGGGTGTGTAACTAACGCTGTCTCCATTCCACAGAATCAACTACTCACATTAAAACTGCCAGTGCGAGCCCAACACTGTAGCTAGTAATCATCGTTATTCACATCGCCTCTATTGAACCAAGGACTACTTGAATAATTCTGTTTGCTGGTCGTTTATCGCCTGGTTTGACCTGGTAAGTGCGGATGGTATCGATGAAGAAGTGACTTTAGCGGATGCTAGCTGTCGCGTTAGCCAGCTGAGGGTTCGCCTCACAGCGACTCATCCTGTATTTGCATCGAGCTATTGATTTCCAACAACATTTGTTGTTGTATGATGGTTGTATTTTACACTTTACATGTTTAATTAATTTCTGCCTTCGTGTAATGAGGATAAAATGCGTGTATAGTGGATTTCACGCTGTTTTTGTGCGTTGAGTGGTGTGTGGCAGCAGGAATAGACGTTGACAGTGCTAAGCTATGAGGCTAACAGGATAGCGTAACGTTAGAAAGACGTTCGTTTTTAAATAGTGAGAATTTTAAATATAGTTTGTATTTGAGTGTTTGGTGTACTTTGGTCAGGCGCGATGCACAAACAAAGGTGCAGTAGCTTTTTGGTAGATTTCCTTCATTTGCAATTGTATTTTTATTTATTTATTTTTTTTCTCGAAAGGGTAAGATGCTTCTGTAAGTTGTTGACAGCCGAAGGTTCAGTCTGTAACTGACAGAATCACTTTCTGTCTATAAAAATCAATATATTCGTGCCTTATTGGTTTGGAGGTGTTAAACATGTCTTCTGAAATAAAAGAGATTGCTTTGGTTCCTAAAATAGCTTCAGTTTCGTTTAATTGGGATGTGAAACTTGAATCCTGTTTAGAGCTGTTTCTGGAACAGCAGCTGAGGGGGATTGTGCTGTTTAATAATAGATTAATTATTTAAATTATTTGGCCTTGTTTTATTTTAATTATATAAGCAAATGTTTTTAATGCTTCATTATTTATTAAATATTTCGTTTAATAAGTTAATTATTCAATATTTTACTCGTTTAACTTTTTTATTTAGTCATTTGTTTTCTTTTTTTAATATTTTTTTCTGTACATTTCTTTCTGTTAATGTGTTTTGTTTATTATTTATCTGTTCATGTTCATCAAATTCTCATTATTTTTATTTAAATCTCATTTTTAATTATTTATTCATTAAAAAAAAAAAAAAAGTGCACTGTTTTTCTCTGAGTATTCATACAGACCGCCTAGCACTCCTTTGACCCCAGTTAAAAAAAAACCTGCAATAGACTATATAGTGTGTACATTGTGATAAATAAACACCTGTTATTTGCCTTTGCCTGCCCTTCAGCACAAAGCACTTTTCAATGGTGGTGTCTTTTACAACATCAGAAAGTTCAAGGAAATTCATCAAATCCTGAAAAAGCCATGGACATTTCTAGCTTTTATAGTATGTCCAATATATTTAGCCAGCTAGAAATGGCTCTTGTTGGATTTGTAAAATTCATTTTCTTGTAATGACAAAAAACTGGAAAAGGCATGATGATAATATAAAAGAGAAGTCATAGAAATTCAGGCAATGCTAGATCCGTGACCTTGTAAGCCAAATACATTTTTCCATGCGTACGTGAGTGATCGGAGCAAAGTCATTGACTGTTGTCCACTTCTGTTGCTATAGATTTGTTGTGATAGCCGCTTGTTTTGTAGTGCAGCAGGGCCAAGCAAAACCTAATGCATCAGATTCTCAGCGAGCCACAGATGGGATGTCTAACAAACTAGACAAACCCTTGCTTTTCACACCAGCGTGAAACCGGGCTGCTCGTAGGCTTCCCAAAACAGAAAAGTGGGTACTAGGATGACTTGTAGCCATCATTGGGTGTTTAGATGCTGTACGCATGGATATGGCGATAAGGCCTTTAAAATCTGCTGAACGTGTCTTGTTCAGATTACAGCTAAACCCAGCTGTCCTTGAGGAGATTTCAGCGCTGCTCCTTGGCTCTTTTCTGTGACAGACTCTCTTTAGAGTCATCCAACCGCCAGTCATGAAAACAGTTGGAGCACCATATGGGTTGAGCGCTAGATTACGGATAACTGCTTTCATTTGTAACGCCGGTTCTCTGTTGTAATAAATGTGCGCTAATAGTTCACTGTGCAAAATAGCAGAATCATCATTGCTTGAAATCAGATCTTGGACATTGAACTGAGCGATTATTGCTGTGGTGAGCACAGTCATGTGATGAGAATCATTTTTTTTTCAGATAGCGAAAGTGAAAGCTTCGAGTTTGCTTCCTGTTGGTTCTGTTAAGGATATGACTTCATTTCCGGTGGGATTCGTGGCCGAAGAATTAGCTCAGACCGAAATCTCACAGCAATTCTGTGAGTGAGTAAACCACCGAAACTATCAGCTGGCAGTCATCCTGAAGAAGCATTTACATTTTGTAAATTAGCCTAATACTTGTGTCCTATTTTTGTCAAATGGACCCCAGCTTTTAGTGTGTGTTGCATAATAGTCATCCGCAGTGGTGTGCCCACCTCATTTGTCTTCCTGCTCAGTGTTACTCAATATTTGCAAATTTAGACAACAGAAAGATTATTCGAATGGAAATCCCAGTGGCAAACATTTGCGTTAAGCAAATCTCCACAAAACCTTTTCTTGGTGTGTTTGTCAGTGCATGCTCATGAAACTGGACAATAAAAATACTGCAGACATGCATTGAAAAAGGAACCTGAGTCATATCCAGAGACTAGAATATCATACAGACTTAGAGATGGGCTCCTCTGAGTTTACTTGGGCAAACCACATAGTAAAACTCTAGGATCAACCACACAGAGCATTGTGGGAGCAATGGCAAGCAACACTTACAGGTTACTCCTGTGATTTTAGTTTTGTTTTGGTAACGCATCTCCAGTAGGGTACAGCTTTTTTTCCGGAACATTACTGGTAAATTCCGTTTAGAGATCCGTGTTTAGAAATAATGCTAAATCAGTGCTGTTGAATTGTCAGGGATAAAAAGCAAAAATGCATTTTGTGTGAATGATGATGCCTGTCACTCAGAAATCAAAATATTTTGTCAAATTTGACATCCGGGCAAATGGGGAAAGCGGCACAGCGTTTCAAGGTCAGTTCACATTATTGATGTCACAGAGTTGACTGGTATTTTAGTGCTGATGTGCGCATGCTGTCTGTTAAAGATGAAAGCCGCTGTATGTGTGAACAGCAGGTACGATGATTAAAAAAAAGCTGTAGTTGCTCATTTTATCCCTTAAAATTCATCTTTGATCATCAAAATGACATATTTTAACGTCTTTTCCAGTGAAAATTATTTCTTTACGTGTAGCCTTTCAAAGCATACTCCATTTGAGGTCCCCCGAAGTATACTTTGGCCTTTACTCTACATCCTTACCTAATTTACTATATAGGCTACAAAATCATGAATATGCAAAGTAGTCCTGTCCCCACTCAATTACACCAGCTCAGACTACCTGCTCCACTTTTACTCGGTTAACTGAAGTAGTGAATGTTACACAATGACAAGTACCAATATTGGATTAATTCAGCTATATATGTTTGAAATAGAAACTGATTCTAAAGAGGAAAAGTAAATTATACAGGGCCATCTGCAAGTCTATAATTGCTCTCTACATGTAACAGTAATTAAAGGTGCAGTATGTAAGTTTTTGACTCTACTAAAGCATAAAAATACCATAATATGTTTGCAGATATTTAAGAAACATGCTAAGTTAACATATTTGTTTATCTGAAAAACAATGCTACAGTCAGTTATTCTCCTTTGAAAATGTGCATTCCGGGCCGGAATGTTAATCTCTGTTTTGGATTGTGAAACCCGCCCACTGCCAGTTTACCCAATTGTATTTCGGCACCCCGGGTTGCCAGTTGGCGGGAAACAGAGCGTATTTCATTTCAGTCATGGAAGCTGGCAAACGAAAGGGGTCAGAGCGGGAAATAGTTAATTGAGGCAGTCTCGTTTGAGAAAATTAATCATTAGATTTCAAAGTCAAATTATAGTATTTTACACCTCACAATGAATAACAGTCTACTTGATTACGTTTACAACTGGGCCGCCTCAATGTATGCATCTGTATTTGTCCCGACAAATGCGACCTCCGGAGGACGCAGCAGCAGCCTCCGAAATGAGACGCAGATTCAGATTTATAAAAATACACATGAGGTGGTTTATAATTTGCAAACAATACAAATATTGCAAACGTACACATTAGCTGATCAACTTACAGTGTAGGGCTCAATGCTTTCCATCGTCAGGTGCGCTCGTTCCTGTTCGTGTCGTCAATCTGGCAACCTGCGTATGCGTCAAGTCTGAGGAGGGACCGGGTGAAAAAAAACCCTCTCCAATATTTAGAATTTGGACTGTAATACCTAGTTCAACCACTCGGTGTCAATCCTACATACAGCGCCTTTAATTAGCCTTTGGCTTGACTAAGTTACTGAACAAGTTATAATGTGTTTCCAATGTTATACAAACCCTGTTCCCGTTCACCATCTCAGACACCTTCCTTCCAAAAATCAACATCTTTAGGTAGAAATGCATTGCTAATGATATGAAAAGCGCCATCTTGCAAGTTGACGGGTTGATTGGTTTGATTGGTCTTTTTTTTAAAAGATTTATTTTTGCCATTTTTGCCTTTTTTATGATAGGACAGATTAGAGCTGACATAAAGTGAAGTGGGAGATAGAGGGGGCCCACAATGCTATGGCGCCGACTCATTTTCAGACTGTCTTAAATATACATCGTAATTTTGAGGAGAACATTCTTAGCAGTGGTGTTGACTGATGAATCTGCACATGGTTTATCTTTAAACGTATTAAAACACCAGATAGACATGTAAACAGCATAAAACGTGATGTTCAGAAAAGTCAATTTTAAGAGTTTGATGTGTGGAAGTTGCCACTGACTTCATTTGTGTCCTATAAATACTGCTGCATTTATACTGTATCTATCGCTTTAAGTAGTCTTTTGGGTCACGAGCAAAGACAGACGTAGACTTAATGAAGTTGTTGTCTTAAGCAGTTAATCTGCGCTCTGACCCCTGCTGCTCTTTCTCCGGGTCTCTTCAGAACGTTGTCAGCAGCTGATTAGCTAAATTTGCGGTTTCTCTTGTTTCCATCCTAATGATGAGAGCTGCGTTCACAGTGTTGCCAGGGACCACCGCACTGCTAGACTGGCATTATACTTCACGCTTGAGCATCCAGTGGTTTTGTATAACCATTTGGAAATTTCCATTCCCTGCAGAGCTGAGTAGGAGACTCTTAATCAATAATGTCAAAGACAAGCTCAAGTTGTTCTTTTAAGTGTCAGGACTCACCACTTGTGTTTGCTGCTTGTTATTTATGAATAATTCATACTTGTCCTGCTTTATTAATGAATTGATTTATTTGTGGACCGGATCTTATCTTTGATGGTCAGGCTTGATAGGTTTTGTTCTTGAATGGCTTTTTTGAAGTCACATGACGACTCTCCAGCTTCTGCACAACATGGGAAACTTTCTGTTTCTCATATGCAACCCATGATATATGACCCATACTCTTTGTGACATAGGACCTTAGGGTTTCCTATTTGTGTGTTTATCCTGTTATGCAACTTATTATTAAGTTACTTTTTCCCACATACTGAAAACCTATTCTGATAATTACTCAAGACACAGGCTAGCAAACTAATCTGGCTCTTCCATTCAAATGAGACCTGTTCAACACCATATATATTTTCATATGTTAAGACAGCTATAGAATAGCCTAGTGTTAATATTTTGAGTGTGACTTATGTTTTGCATAAATGCAGTGCTGCATCAGAGGCGGTTTGCCGTTGTCATGGCACTCAGCACGCATGTTGTTTTCAGTCTGGAATCAATACATAATGCAACACCGTCTTCGCAGTCTAAAGGGGTCTGTAGATGCTTAAATAGTCAACAGATTCAAATAAATGCAAGAAAGAGGACCCGTTGCAATTCAGTATGCAAATATTTCAATAGATCATCACTGCTGGTTCAAAACAAACTTTAAATGTGTTATAGGCTAGTTTATATATATGGACACATTCCAAATCAGATTAGCGTCTCTTCACAAAATGACTTGAAAGCATAACAATTAGGCTAAACTAAAATGAATGAAAATGTATGAACTTAATGAATTATGTGGTGGTGTTTGAGACATCACTGGTCATTTAATGTTTCTATAAAAAAAAAGAACTAACAGTAATACTAATAAAATGGGAATAATACTAAAGCTCTATTCAGACAGTTATTGTTTCTCATGTGGACGTCTGTAAAAATAAATTTGCATGGCACCGCAGTGATTAAACTCATGCCTTCCGATGGTGATTTTATTTACATTGGAAGAGCGAGTTCTGTAATCCTACAAACTCGCTGCTCATATGGTCAGTCATGTGACTCATATTTAAATTAATAATAGGAAAATAATATCATGTTTAATATCAATCAAATTGGCATGCTATGGTTAAATGGTTTTCTGTCTTGCATTTTATCTAAAAATGATGGATGTAATGTAGGGATGTTCATTTCGGTTATTTTTCCTAACTGACAACCGATGCTCGTTTACCGATTGTTAACCATTAACCGACAAGATTATTTTAAATTAGAATTGAATTAAATTAGGATAAGTGTCTGTGACCCATTAAAAAATATTAACATTTGTTTCCCGGGGATTAATTTTACATGCGCAAAAAGCAGCAAACAACAGAACATGAGGATTCACATGGTCATCATATCACATCGCGCACCTGCAGCACTTCTGCGAGCAGAGAAAACATCATATATATAGTTAAGTTATAGTACATATCATAAGTTAAGCTTTGCTACCTTGACAATGCAGCCAGTTCATTATCATAATAAAATACAGTCAGTCAAACATATGGAAAAAAAAAAATGTAGTAAAATCTGTGCCGTTAAGTGTTATCACCGTACTGCCGTGATGTTATGCAAAACATTTTGTTTTGCGTGGATATTGGAACGCGAGTGAAGTAGGCTACATAATAAATAATAATTTGCCATTCAAATATATCGCGAATACGGAAACATTTGATTTTGTGTGAAATGAGAGACCCAACGTTTGTTTCAGTTTCGTTTTAGCCTAAATGAATTCGTTTTGGCTTGTTGTTTTGCTATAGCTTCTTATATTTTTGATTCTTGTTCTTTTCTAAATAATTGAAAGGATTTGTTGTGGAGTGAGGGGAACTAAAATAGCCTAGCTATGTTTACGGTGTTTATTATAATGTTTGTAAACATTTCGCGTTGGCATTAGGCCTATTTCTGAATGAAATAATAAAATGCGACTTATACGCGACTTATGTTTTTCCCCCTAAAAAACACATTTTTTAATACGCGTAGCGTATTTTAACCATGCAGCAAACCTTTTTCAATATTTTGATAAATTACTGAAAAAATAAATAATTAAATGACTTTTTAAACCGTTTAACTGATTGTATTAATCGGTCAAAATTCTTACGGTCGGTTAACCGGTTAAACGGTTAAAATGAACATCCCTAAAGTGGAAATTAGTAGAAATAAAGTCATGCAAACTCCTATTTACATAAGGTAAACATTTGACTAAACTACTTGTACGACTACAGGGCTCCAGACTCATTCTTCCCTCTGGTGGCTCTTATGCGACTAACATTCTCAGTTGGTCACATGAACACATGATTTGGTCGCAATTGTTTTTTTGCTACAACATGGGATTAATCAATGCATGCTGATGAACTTTTATCATAGTTTATAGTTATATGAAAACGAAAGTGGTTAACATTCAACCCCTTCTTTTTCATCAGTAGTATTATTTAGTGGTTAACATTCAACCTGTTCTTTTTCATCAGTAGTATTATTTGTTATTTTAATTTTGTGAACGTGAGTTCCTCTTTTGCGGTGTTATAAGCCGCGTTATAAGCCCGTACCTATACTTCGGATGCTTTCGCTTTTGAATTTGCGATCTTGTTGTCACATTTTACAATAAAAGATAATTGTCTGTTTTGCTTACATCTATACACCTTTCACTTTTTAAGACTAAAACAAAAGATGGATTCATTGTTATTCTTAATTAAAAAGCACAACAACAATATAACAGTAAGATACAATGACAAACAAGCTTAAAAAACGTTTATTATAAATATATATGAAATATATATTGAAAGTGAAATATATGCCTAGAAAGCTTGAAATGTCTACTTTTAAATTAAGTAAGTCACAATCAAAACAAATATTCTCTATTAAAGTAATCCGTATATAACCAACATGAGCTCCAGTTTTCCCGTCTCAACTCATTATCTCTAATGCAGAGTCACGCCCGCGAGCAGCTCGCGCTTTTCAGATTCTAAACATCCATGTGAGACGCGTGTGCATGGAAACGCCCACATCGCCTCCGCGTAAACAAACAAGTTCATCCCGGCTACTTTTTTGTTTCTGGAAGAAGACGTGCTGAGAGAAATAACCCAGAATTTACCTCACAACGCGATGTGTCACGCAGTTGGATCCAGTGGAGTTTATTCTGATGAGTAGATTACTTGTATCTGTTGTTATTGTGTAATTGTGATATAACCTGTACACATTTTACGAGTTAGACTTTTCCCAAACTATAATTCCTGACTATATGTATGAAATCAAGTGAAACATTTTGAAATATATGTCATTTCTTTGTCTAAATGTCTCACAACGCCAGGATGTTTGTTTAATGTTTTATAACATAAAACCACAAGATATAGAAGTAGAATGAGTGTTAACACTATGATATTAGAGTCTATGAATGTTTGGCACATAGGTGTGTTACTGTTCAAGTCTCAGTGTTCAGATCAGTATGTTCAATCATGTGTCCTTGACCTTCACTGTGTATATTTTTATTATGCTTGTAAATAAAAATACAAATAATACAAATACAAATAATAAAAAAACTCATTATTTTACTCTCCTCACTCTTTCTTACCTGCCTCAGTCACATTCATATTGATGGCCCATTATGGGAGGGCCTTTGTCTCTCAGGTGTGAATCACTAAATATTCATGGCCATTGTCACCCTTATTTACCTTGCACGATGTTACAACAGAAAGCCTGTTTGCAATTAGTTTCTTATCCTTATTTAATCAATGACTGTTCATTTATCTTCAGTGAGCTTGAATTTGTTTTTTTGTCTCGTTTTAGGCTTGAATTAGTTTGATATTGACATTGGTGACAAGGATTATGAAAATTCTATGGTATCAAAGATTTTAATATCATAAAAACCTTTTTAAAAGAAAAAAAAAAGTATATCATGATATATATCGTTATTGTGATATAAAATTACTCATATCGTGATATAAGATTTTGGTCATATCGGCCACCCCTACTAATGACACACATTATTTAGTCACCTTGTGCAAAATTTAGTCACGTGAGTGATTTACTCGTTGTGTAAAGGTTTGAGGTGAATTCATTACATACAATTATGAGGGAGAAAAATACAAAGTAGAGACATTTCAGTGCACTGCTGCCTCGTGAGACTGTAAAATATCAAGAGTTTTTACTACTAGTGCCATAAAGTGTTATATCAGAATTTGAAGTGCTGCATTCAGCCCAGTTCCCCTGATTACCTGTTATTGCCTGTTACCTGATTACCAGATACCACCTACAATAAAGTGCTTTGCCTAAATTACAGGGAGAACGGTCAGATCTAGTTTGAACCTTGAGCACCTCCTAATTACATATCTTTTTAAAGACATCCCTAAAGATAGCTGTAGTTATTAATTAATCATTGGCGTTTGAGATTTGGTTTGTGTGCTGTCAGTGGGCTCCTTGTTAGGTTGTCTTCAGGACACTGTTGTTCCAGGGAATGTTCTGGAATGTTTGCAGCCGCTCTTTGTGTATCTATCACATGCTTTTCTGTGACTGCATCTACAAACTTGCCAACTAACCAGTAACCAAGACAACTTAGCTTTGCAAACATCATGTCACCAAGGAGATGCGGAGAGATTTGCCTGCAGAAAATTCCAGCATCGTCCCATTATGTGTTCTCCAGAGCTCTGAGGAATGAGCCATGGTCATACTGTGCTCTCTGCTAACTGTCTCAGCACTGAGGCGCTTTTAGCTTCTCTAACAATGGCCAACATTGTGAGTGAAAGGTCATCGTGCGTGATATGTGGGATTAGAAGCATATCTACTCTCAATTGTCTGCAGATTATAACATCTGCTGTTAGGGGTCAGTTCGCACATCGTTCCTATTTGTTTTCGGGACATTTTGTTCCTGTTCCACATGGTGTCGGGAAGTTAGTCGTGCCTTAAAGAGGTCTGTAATTTGGCACAGTGCTCTTAACATCTTAAAAAGTCATTCATGTAAATGATAGTACAAGTAATGGAGTAGATCTAATGACCTGTAACACTGTGTATACATTTCAGAAAAAAGGTCCATCCTGGAAGACACTTAGAAAAGTGCCATTCAAAAAAAGAATTTTTATTTGAGTTCTTTTGAACTTACTATTCATCAAAGAAGCCTGGTAAAATATTAAGCAGCTCAACTGTTTTCATCATTGATGATAATCAGAAATGTTTCTTGAGTAGCAAATGAGAATATTTGGATTATTTCTGAAGGATCATATGACACTAAAGACTGGAGTAATGATGCTGAAAATTCAGCTTTGCATCACAGAAATAAATTACATTTTACAATATATTCAAATAGAAAACAGTTATTCTAAATTGTAATAATGTTTCACAATATTGCTGTTTTTACTGTAGTTTTTGATCAAATAAATGCAGCTTTGGTGAGCATAAGAGACTTCCTTAAGAAACATTAACAAATCTTACAACCCAAAACTTTTAAACGCTAGGTTTGTCATGTTTTTGGAATTCTAATTTCCTTGTTTAGAGTCTTGGAACACTTTTATTAAGAAAAATACTTTTCCAAGAAAAATGAAAGTGAAGCATCAAGGCTTTCAGTTGCATGATTGGAAACCTTGTTTGGATTAAAATTCCACTTAGTATTAAATGTGGTTCATGTGATGCCATATGCAGCAGGGTGAGCAGATTGCCTGCCGTTTTTCTTCCTAATTGAGATTTAAACTTCACCAGATACTTTTTTCAGACCACAGAATTTGCCCCAGCTAGTATTTAATCAGAAAGATTATTATCCGTTTTGATGCATTTGCTGATGCTGCTATTCTCTGTGTGTGTTTTATTTCCTCCAGCTTAACCACTGAAGTCCTGAACAGGATTTGCGGTCCGTCAATGAGGAACTACAGGCTCATCTTCTGCCATAACCTGAAGCAACCATAGCTGAACAATTCGTTTACTACTAGTGAGTGGAGCAGGAGATAAAGTGAACTTCTGGGCATTTCTACAATAAGGTAAGCTCTGCTGTGACGAAAAAATCAATTCATGTTGCAAGCATACTTGCTTAGATAAGATGCGTGAGACCAGCTGGTGTTGTCATGAAGACATCAGGTGTCTCAACAGATCAAGTTCAGATTGTGTGTACATTTCTGATCATGCCGAACGCTAATCAGATGCAGTCGCAGAGTTTTTCCTTAACATGAACAGCTTGTTCGCTGTGTTTGTGATGGAATTTGCATGTTGAAGGAGAATCGCACCTGCTACCATCAACCAAATCGGCGTGCCGCATCTGACGGCTGTACGATCCTTACACATGACAGTCGCTCCACTTATTTAAGCTCTCCTCTTCTCCACGCTCACACACAATAAGAATGGGAGAGGTCCCGCTCCAATTTTCTGCTTGTTTTGTTCTTGTTGTCCGGAGTTGGTCATTTGAGCTCGCGCCCCACCCATGATAGCGTGTTTGTACAGAGAGTTGACGAGCTGGCCGGTCGACGTGACCTTGTTCTGGGCATCTCTGTGTGCAGACAGACTGAAGCAGCTAGGCTGTGGAGGCGATGAGGAAGAGCCTCAATACTTCCCTCAGTGACTCCCTCAGCACGACCAGAGTGTTCGGGATCCCCCTGGAGGAGGTGCAGCACAGCGGGCAGCCAGGACATGAGGTCCCTCTGCTGGTCAGGAGCATCGTCGAGTACATTGAAGAGCATGGTGAGTCAGGGAGGACCCTGGTGATTCATGGGACTTTCTTTCTAGCCGTCACTGATAGCAGCATCATAGTTACTGAAATTACTCCAGGGACAGAAATGAAGACCAGTAAAAGACCAGAAAGTGTATATTTATCATTTGAATCATGGCTTTATGAGGTTTCCGAACCATTCAGGCAAATGAAAATGTTACATATACACATTCATACAGATATCAAAATATGTTCAAGAATATACTAAAGTCATCAAAGAATGTAAGCTTACTTGCTTTACATTCTTTATACATAGATTACAGTATTCAGATAGTTGGAGCTTGTTGTGGTTTTCAAATACCATGCTGTTGTGATTTATTGTGTTTATTTATTTTTTAACAATCACTTTAATTTAGTTGGTTTTAACTTCATGAGTTTGTGTATCAAATATACATTCCCATCCAAAGGTTTGGGGTCAATAAGACTTTTTTTTTTATTCAGCAAGGATGCATTAAATTGATCACAAGTGTCAGTAAAGACATTTAAAATGTTACAAAATATTTCAGACAAATGCTTTTCTATTAATCAAATAATTCTGAAAATAAAATCATGTTTTCAACAAAAATATTATGCATTACTACAGTTTGATCATTAATTTCAGCATAAAACCAAATCAGCATATTAAAATTATTTCTAAAGGATCTTGTTACACTGAAGACTGGAGTAATGAAAATATATTTTATAATATTAAAATATAAAATATATATATAAATAGAAAACTATTTTAAATTGTAATAGTATTTCACAATATTACAGTTTTTACTTTTATCAAATTAATTTAATGAGCAAAAGCGATTAATTTTTAAAAATATTAGAAAAACAAATTCTTACTGTCCCCAAACTTTGGAAGGTTGTGTAATTAGTATGATGTGATGTCATAATAATTGTGTTTATATGCCTTCAAAACCCCCAAAGTCGTTACTCTCAAATATGCAGCAAGGTTGTGTAACACATGAGTATATAGCAGCTACATAAATAGTTTAAATATTTTTGTATTTATCAAAGTAGCAGAGCATGACATTTTCATCTGATAAGGCCAAAAATGTTGTTTGGTTTGACTGTACGATAGGAGTGGCTTCCCTGTACTCCCAGATCAAAGATGTACTTCCTTTATTGTGCAACATCACAGAGTTAAAAGCGAAAATAAGAAAAATTTTCGGCCCGAGGCTTTTTATAATACCACTGTATCAATACAGCGAGTCTCTCACCTACTAATTAACTGCTGCATGTAGAGACGTAAATGCAGAGTCCTTCACGTTTTACTCTTTTTCAAAGACTGGTATCTGCAAATTGCTGAACTTCTCACTCGCACATCCAGCAGACTGTGAGAATATTTTAAATTCTCTTTAAAGAGATGAGGACTGCAGCCTGATGTTTAAACTGCAGCACAGGCAGGATGTTGAAAATATGTTGGCAGGGCTGTTAAGTTCTTTAAAGGGCTTTAGCCGCCACTGTTGTCTCCAAACACCAGCTCTTCCTCTCTGAGTTCAGCACACTGGCAAATTCGTTTCATACGGAAGGATGTTTTTGTACTGAAGCTAATTTAGACATAACAGTGAGCGACGTTGTGGCTTCCCCTCATGCGGTGCAGAGTCTTATATACACACACAGAGCACCAGGAATGGGAACCGAGACAGACCGGCTAATGCTGATTTGCCAACTGAGCTTTTAGGAAGCTTCTGATCTGATCTGGCAGAAATCTAGAGTTTATTTTAAAAGCGCTTCAGTCAAGAATATAAAATATGCATTATTGGTTTTATTCTAAACATTTGGGTTGAAGAATGTAAACTTGTTCCGTCCTGAAATTAAAATTTGCCGCAGTTCTTTTTTAAAAAATCAGCAAGCCTGTTTCATTATCTCATAGATGGCAGACGGAGAGAACGGAGCTGATGTTATCATGCTAACAGATCAGCTCTTCCTCTCTGAGTTCAGCACACTGGCAATTCTCCTCCACCGTTTCATACGGAAGGATGTTTTTGTACTGAAGCTAATTTAGACATAACAGTGAGCGACGTTGTGGCTTCCCCTCATGCGGTGCAGAGTCTTATATACACACACAGAGCACCAGGAATGGGAACCGAGACAGACCGGCTAATGCTGATTTGCCAACTGAGCTTTTAGGAAGCTTCTGATCTGATCTGGCAGAAATCTAGAGTTTATTTTAAAAGCGCTTCAGTCAAGAATATAAAATATGCATTATTGGTTTTATTCTAAACATTTGGGTTGAAGAATGTAAACTTGTTCCGTCCTGAAATTAAAATTTGCCGCAGTTCTTTTTTAAAAAATCAGCAAGCCTGTTTCATTATCTCATAGATGGCAGACGGAGAGAACGGAGCTGATGTTATCATGCTAACAGATCTGACTAAAGGGATTACGAGTTTAACAAGTAACTGCTCCGCTTAGTCAGCTTCTCTGTGCAATGATTCAGCGATTAGAGTCTCTTCGGTGAGATGTTTATACGTTATTCTGCACGTAGGTTTGTCTTAGTGAGCTGTGTGTTTGTGTTTTGTAGGAGGGCTGCACCTGGGTCTATTTCTAGTGAACGGGAACGCAGAACGCGTGGAATGGCTCAGGCAGCGCTACGACAGCGGCGTTGAAGTCAACCTGGAGAAGGAGGCCGACTTGGCATCTGCCGTCAGCCTGCTACGCCTCTTCCTGCAGGAGCTCCCCGAGCCCGTCATCCCTGCAGGCTTACAGGCGCAAATAATGCAGCTCTATCAAGGTGGATGAAGCTCTGTTATCCTACCAGCTGTCCGAATTGGCTTGAAGAGATAATTCACCCAAAGTTAAAATGACCCCATGATTTACTCACCCTCGATCCATCCTATGTGTATATGACTTTCTTCTTTCAGACAAATACTATCAGAGATGCATTAAAAAATGTCCCGGCTCTTCCAAGCTTTATAATGGCAGTGAATGGAGGGTCGAGATTTTTAAAGCCCAAAACGTGCATCCATCCATCATAAAAAGTGCACCACACGAGACCAGGGGGTTAATAAAGGCCTTGTGTAAGAAAAATATCCATATTTAAAACTTTATAAACCGTAATCTCTAGCTTCTAGATAGAGATTACGGTTTATAAAGTTTTAAATATGGATATTATTCTTACACAGACACATTGATTCATCTCAGAAAGCCTTTATTAACCCTCTGGAGCCGCGTGGAGCACCTTTTATGATGGGTGAACACACTTTTTTGTGCTTCAAAATCTCAGCACCCATTCACTGCCATTATAAAGCTTGGAATAGCCAGAACATTTTTTTATATAACTCCGATTGTATTTGTCTGAAAGAAGAAAGTTATATACACCTAGGATGGCTCGAGGGTGAGTAAATCGTGAGGTCATTATCATTTTTGGGTGAACTATCCCTTTAAGTTGCATCTCTCTGCAAATGCTCGTTTTACCTTCTGGAATGTTCTGGCAACTTGACAGACTTGTAATATGATTGCATCATCAAAGCACGGCCATAGTCTTTCACGCCTTTACATCAGCCAGCTCACCTACTATCATAATAACTGCACGTCCCTCTGAACTTCCTCCTCATTCTGACCGCTGGTTTGTTTGCTCTCCTTTAGACTACAGCAGTGAGGAAGAGCTGGGCAGAAACATGAAGTACTTCCTTCAACAGCTGCCGCAGGTCAATTACAGTTTGCTCCGCTTCCTCTGCCGATTTCTGTCTGGTGTGGCGTCTCTTCAGGAGGAGAGCTGGAGCATAGGAGCTCTCGCTGCCGTCTTCGGGCCAGACATTTTCCAGTAAGATGCTTTTATAGTTTCTGATAATTCATATTAGCTATTTTGCTTGCGGAAGAGAAAATCATGTTGGAAGAGCGAACAGTCATTTTTTCCAGTGTAAGACTGTTTATACTGGTGTATGCCCACACAGAATCTTCACAGTTTCGATTGTGTGGGAAAGTCTTAAATAGGGTCAAATGATAAACAGAGCTAAGATTAATTCAAAGGGCAGGGTAGATGATGTTGAGGTTGACTGTCGAATCAATTGTGTGGAGATCCATGAAAAAAATTGCGCTGAAATGTATCATTTCTGCAGCATTAGGGGACGTTCACACAAAACGCGTCTAAAAACCCGAGACGCAGTGCTCAGGAATGCACTGCGTTTAAAAAGCACAGTGCAGAATGCCTCCTCTGCCATGTTGCCGTCAAATAAAACAGTTGCCATGCCAACTTGCTACTGTAAACAATAGCTCACACTGCTTGCCCCGCCTCCGGGGTCTTCTGATTGGTCCACTGTTTTGGAACTGACATTGATGAGTGACGCTGTGTGTAAAAGTTGAAATTCTTTTAACTTGACGTGGCATCTTAAAAATGTGCGCTCACAAAAGACGCGAGCACAACGGTTATACACATCCATCTAGCGTTTACATAGAAAAACAATGGAAATGTAGCGCATTGGAATGGAAAAAACGCATTCTGTGTGAACGGCCCCTTAGACTCACCAAATGGAATAGCATTAAGTTTTCAAACTGATTCCCAAACACTCGTTTCCTGTTAGACAGACAAGACAGTCTTGCCCCAAACTCACACGAATGGTTTAGCTAATGTTTTAGAGCCCAGATGGTTGGATTCTCAAACAAACAGAGCAATATTTTAATTATTTTGCACCAAAAAGTCAGCATTTACACAGTTGAGGAAATCAGTCTACAGACATATTAAGCTGATATAGAAGAAAGTATTTTACCATCAGAAAATGACACACGTTTAACCTGATTCCTGTCTACGTTCTGCAGTTTAGACACAGATGCGGAGGATCTGAGAGAGCAGGAGTCGGTAAGCCGTATTCTGGCAGAACTGCTGGAGAACCAGGAGGACTTCTTTGACTCGGAGGACGATGACATTTCCAACACCAATGACTACAGCTCCATTAATGACCAGGTGAACTTTCTTTCCTATGTGCTTCAGCAGTGCTATTATTGACATTAGTGCTGCTCATCTGTATGAAACTGATGCTATTTATTCAAAGCCCAGAAAAGTTCATGACAAGGATGCACCATTCAATCAACCACTGAATCTCTACCAGATGATATTGTGAATCGCTGCGTGCATCACACAATACACGGACACTAATAATGAATGAGCTTTGTCTCAGTGCTCTGCATATGACAGCAGCCACGGAAGTAAATTGTTGGATTCAATTCAAGTTTATTTATATAGCGCTTTTCACAATACAAATCGTTGCAAAGCAGCTTTACAGAAAATGAAGTTTCTACAATATATTTAGTAGTAGCTTATCAGTGGTGACTGTCAAATTGATGTACATATGGCAGATTCAGATGTTTACAGCCTGTTTATTTAGAAAATAAATGACATGCTTATAAATTGTAGCATGTCCATTTTCACATTCAGCTGAAGCGCTGTCCAATTAGAGATAAAAACGAAAATGCAAACAGATGCAGAAGTGAATTAAACAACAAATACATTAGTGATGGTAAATCTGTTGTATATGCAGATGTTGTATATGCAGTGTGTTTATCCTGGGGTAACATCACTGAGAAGTTTTGTAAATGCATTATTAAAAGTGGTTTGTGACAACTTAAACCAAGCCCCAAAGAGTAAACAAATCGCAGATGCCAATAATTATTTAGAGTTAGTATTGGATAAAGTGTGATCATTGCTAATATCCCAAAGAGTGAGAACAGAATATTACCATAAATGTTGACATTTCACAAAAAGACATTGTAAACTGATGATAAAAAAGGCGTTAGAAAATTATCGGTGATTTGGATTAGTTTCAACCTGTAACAGTTTTAAAATTCATATATATTCATATTCATCATATTTCCTGATCAGTGCACGGCTAATTGTTAGTGCAGCGCTTACAAATGCTTTAGGGGAAGTTGTACATTTGTTTTCTAGATCAATAGGCTTAGTGTAAGTCGGTATTAGCTTTGTTCCTCATGAAATACTTGCCCAAACCTTGCAAATGCGATATTGCGATTTGAGTTTTAAAAGGCGATTATATACTTACGCTCTGTGTTTGTTTAAAGCTTTTAAAATGTGTGCCGTTTGCCCCAGTTCCAGGTGGAGGCAGCGCTTTACACAAGCAGATGTGAAGCACAGAAAAAGGAAAAGCAGTGTTAGAAGGATATTACATCTGCAGTGTTATGTAATCGACTGAAATCCATCCCAAGGCGTGTGTCCTGCGTTCGGTGTGTCTGTGAGCGTTTGCAGACTGCAGGTTCTCTCACAGTCATTTGTTTTCTTTGAAAGTGCAGATCGTTTTAAATCTCATTTGTATGACACTCACATCCTTTAAGGAGCTCGAGATTTCTTACATCACCAGACTTTACATGTCTGGTTAATAATGGGCTGTAAGTTCTTTCCAAGAGTCTTCTCCTTCTCCTTCTCCCTTAAGTCAGACTGGCAAAAAAGAGGAAACAACCCTTTTGTACAAAGACAATACTAACTACAGTTACATAACCGAGTGATGAAAGTTTGGTTCTGGCACCTGCGCTGGTCTTTTCATAACAGGCAGAAATTTACAGACCTGGGAAAGGTTCATCTAAACAGCATAACCTGGAGAGCTGCCTTGCTGTCTAATCTCTACATAGGCAGCTGCCTTTTCAGTCAACACCTTAGCCATCATTAAACTGCTCAAATGAGTGATTTGAAAAGCTTTACATAGACATAACTCACAACTGATTCCAGTGGACTGCTGCAGGGATGACGTGTTTTTGTAGGCCAAAAGACAGAAATGGAAAAGAATTTCATCGTTTTGGGGGGTTTTGAATGTGTTTTTGGTTAAATGCCAGACGTAGGGTATGTGGTTAACACGAGCTCAAGATATTTTCACATTTAATTCTATGACGTAAAATACTTCAGTAATACCTCAGTTGTGATTTTGTTCAAGCTTTTGCTTTTCTTGAAAAAGGCAGTTGCTAACAAGTCACTAAATGGCACTACAGAGGTTGTCAGAAACATTAAATATCATCACACTTTTTTAAATCAAGACTGAAAGAGCCGTTGGAAATGTTTGTTTCTGGCAGTTGTATAATGTATTTAGGCTTTAAAATTCATAGAAGTTGTGTTCATTTGTGAAGAATTTGATCATGAACAAAACGTAAGAATCATTAACGTTTGTTTTTCACGGGGTTTAATTTCTGCAATAATCCAGAAGCCAGCGAGAAAATCCTGTTGGGTTTTTGTCAAGGGAAACGACTTCTGTACTGTAGCTTCCAGGTTGGCCTACTTAATACGTCATCACTGCAGCATTTAATAGTATTCACATGCATTATGTAAAATAGTACAGGTGTGGTCCTATAGCAAAATTTCAGCAGAATTTCAGTATAGTTTTGTGGGCAAAAAAAGGTCCACTGTCTATTGTCAACTTGAAGCTGGTGCCAAATCTGAATGCGGAAATCTTCCAGCCTCACATGAAATTCCAGATTGCACAGATTCCTGTTGATATTACTGGATTTTGCATGCAAAAATAGCTAAAAACAGTAAATGTAACTGTACAATTTTGCTGCCAAATGAAATATTCGGGACCAGGCCTTCACATCGATGATGCCTTAAAATGCACACTACGTTCGAAGCTCATTACGTTTTGGACCAGAGCTGTGAGCTAGTTGGGCCCTGTGAAATTTGTTTTATTTTTTCCCAAATTCCATTTTATCTATTTATTTATTTATTTATCTATCCAAATTCCATTTTGTTCCATTTCAATTTTTCTGGACTCTTGTTAAGGGTTAAATTAAATTGTATTAATCAAAAAGCATGTCTAATTCAATGAAATCATGAAACTTATACAATTTAACATCATTTTTTTTATAAGTGTTTAAGCATGTCTAATTATTTGAATGCATAAAAACAACTTAATTTATTCAAATTTATTTGTACAATAATAGGGCCCTATGAAATTTTTATTTATTTTTCAGAAATTCTGTGTTGTGTATTTAAATTTTTCTGGTTATCAAATGAAGAAATAAAACATTCATTTAATTTATATTTTAATAAAATGAAAATTAAATTACATTTTTTATTGTGTGATTATTAGTGATAGTATTTTTTATTCATTCATCCAAAATTTGACAAATTCTGTGGCACTCTATTAAAAATGATATTTTTATGATAGGATTCCACCATTCCGTCTGCATTTTCATAGGGCCCTACACTAGTCTGCTTGTAGCAGATCCACAGCCTCCCTTGAAGGATAGATCAGGTTGAAACAGATCTTATTGGTTTCAGTGGAACCACTGCAGACATGCTTAGAAATACTAGACATTACAGTCTGCTGAAGGTCCTCCGTACTGTAAGAGACGGCATAAGAAACCGAAAGGACAGAAACAAATGTAAGCAGCATGGGGAAGGTCCTGGGTGACCTATCTGGATTCCAGCCAGTGCTCAAGGAGCTGGCATATGCTGAAATGAATATGGGCATAAATCACAGATTTATTTCTAAGCGTGTCCCGCTCCAGAGACTCTCCCAAACACTGATCATATGCCTCACCCAGGGCTCATTGAGATGAGATGGAGCTGACTTGTGTAATTGTTTGGCCCATGTCAAGGCTGGCGTCATTTAGCATTGAATAAAGCATTCTGAATTGGCAGGGTTTGTTACATAAGTGCCTAAGATTAAATCATTTTGATAATTGCATATTACTAAGAGATTGGACTTGGGACAGAGGTGGATGATGTTCTGTCCATATAAGGATGCACGGCTTATTATGAGCAGCCCTGACTGGTGACCGTGCCCTAATCTCCCTAGCAACACTTGCTGTTGTGTGTTTATCATTCAAACTCTGGTGACTGTAAAAAGGTTGTGTCCTTTTGTTTTTCAAATTCCTGTTTCTGCCCTGAAATGTTCAGACCTGTTGTGGCCAGACACTGAAATAAAGCAGGTCACCGTGCAACGCTGCAGATCTTTGCACACACAGTTGCTGAGCCTGTTTTTCTGATCCTCAGAGGCTGTGAGATGAGTTCTCCATTCGTGTGGGTTGTTTTTCCTCTTTGGTTTGTGTGTGTGGTTGACAGCGTTTTTACTAATTAATGAAGAGCGCCTTTAATTAGAGTCTCAGTCAGCTCTCTGCTGTTGGTTTTTGTATGCAGATGTTGTTGTATAATCTGGAGGCGGCACATTAACAAAGCCTCTGAGGCCAAACAAAGGCCTCAAAGAGTTTCTGCGTGCTTCAGCTTCCTGGAGGTATTAAAACATCATGGATGAAGCTGTGAGGATGTTTTCCCCACGTTGGCTGCAGCGTCAGTGCTTAAGATTATGTGGTCGTGTTTTGAAAGCAGTAGTTTCTAATAATGAAAACGGTGAGAGGCAGGGCTCATTTCCTTCACATCTGCAAGTTTTACTTTGTTGATTTTCTTAAAACACCTCAGTTTTTGTGTCCATTGAGACATCTAAAAACAATTCTACATCAGTCCACAAATTATTAATATGAATAATAATAATAATTATTATTATTATTGTTATTAACTTATAACAAATAGAATAACAATGATACATACTAATACTTCTACTACTAATAATAATAATTGTTGTTGGCATTATTATTTTTAGTTATAATAAACCAAATTAATAGTAATAATTGTATTAGTATTTTGTAATTTTGTGTTATTATTATTAAGTTATAAGAAATAGAATAATGATAATACATACATACTACTACTAATAATAATAATAATGATTATTGTCATTGGTGTTATTATTAGTACAATAATAATTTTATTAGTATTTTGTAATTTTATATTATTATTATTATTACATTAGACATTGAATAATAATAATACATACTACTACTACTAATAATAATTATTATTGTTGTAGGCATTATTAGTAGTTATAATAAACAATTAATAATAATTGTATTAGTATTTTATATTATTATTAAGTTATAAGAAATAGAATAATAATATATACTACTAATACAACTAATAATAGTAGTTGTTGTTGGCATTATTATTAGTTATAATAAACACAATTCATAATTGTATTGGTATTTTGTAATTTTATTTTATTATTATTATTTGTAATTAAGATATGAAATAGAATAATAATAATAATAATACATACTACTACTACTAATAATAATAACATTAAGAATGATTTTTGTTGGCATTATTGTTAGTTATAATAAAATTTATAATAGTTGTATTAGTATTTTGTAATTTTATTATAATCTATTATTATTATTATTATTATTACTATTATTATTATGCATTTTGCCACTGATGTTATTATTACTATTATTAATTCTGATAATTGAAAAAAAAAACATAGGAGGACAGATCATTACAGACATTACACTGCATGTAAGTTTTCGGCTAGATTTAAAAGCACATCTTTTCAGAGGAAGCAACCAACTAGCATTTTGCATCATTATGTACATTTACTTTTATGCTTTTGGCACCTTTATCCAAAAGCAGTTTTACCCAAAGTGACTCAGAATGCGTTAAAGTTATACTTTTATGCTAGATCTTTACATAGATGCACATTTTGAGCTGTGCTGTTGCTGAATAATCACAATGCATTGTCTTCCTGAAAAAAGCAGATCAAATCAAATGGTGAGGTCCCTAAGGATTCCCACCTCTAAGATGTGCAATATAACACTCTAGTCTGGAGAAATATAGTGTGAAAGGCAGGTAAGATGAAAGATCCTAAAATAAAATGGCTTAAAATTGCAGAATCTGGGGCTTCAGTGTCCAAAAGATAAATGAGAGTGAACCGTGGCTGGAAGCATATAGAGATGTGTGAAGATGGTCATCCTCCGAGCCTTCGGCAGCCGTTCTGCACGCTGCATGTGACTCATATCTGCACGGTCGCTCAACAGCAGCCCCGCTCGGCCAATCAGATGTGGAGGGAAATGGTTGCTATGGCAACATGGCAGCAATACTGCAGCAGATGCAGGGTGCATTTGATGGTGTGTTAGTGCCAAAGTTTGTCTGATATTAAATACTGTCAGATAGATTTACACACGAATGTGCAGCCTTGAACGCCGTGTGCCGTGGTTTGAATTCCTCTGACTGACTGTTAGCACATATTTCATCAAAACCTATTTTTCACAAAACTCTTGTGTTACGTAATTCATTCAAGTCTTCAGGAAAGCCACACTAGTGATAAACGCATGCACTCAGATATACAGTGGTGGCCAAAATTATCAGAACACTAGTATTTTTTAACCAGCTAAAAATGATTTTAAGTCAGTTATTTCTATCTTTTGCTGTAGTGTGTCAGTAGGAAATATCAGTTTACATTTCCAAACATGCCATTAACTGTAATAATCCAGTGAAATTTTTGTTTGCTCCACACAGATCTGATCATCATCAGTCTGTCTGGAATGACATGAAGAAACAGAACAAACTGAGACAGACTCAATCCAGAAGAACTGTGGCAACGTCTCCAAGACGCTTCAAGAAACCTCCCTGCAAAGCTTCCTGAAAAACTATGCGCAAGTGCACCGAGGGCAAAAGCTGCTTTAAACACAAAGGATGCTCACACCAAATGTTGATTTAATTTAGTTAATAGAAGTTAATTGATGAAGAAAATCTATTTATGACATTATTTTAGACAGCATCCTCATTTTACAGCATTTTTACACAAGTGCCTAAAACTTTGAACAGTACTGTAGCTTTGCAGGTAGGTTTCTTGAAGCGTCTTGGAGACGTTGCCACAGTTCTTCTGGATTGAGTCCGTCTCAGTTTGTTCTGTTTCTTCATGTCATTCCAGACAGACTGATGATGATCAGATCAGATCTCTGTGTGGAGCAAACAAAAATTTCACTGGATTATTACAATTAATGGCATGTTTGGAAATGTAAACTGATATTTCCTACTGACACACTACAGCAAAAGATTTTTTTAGCTGGAGAAAATACTAGTGTTCTAATAATTTTGGCCACCACTGTATAAAGATAAGATATGACTTAAAATTATTTAATGCACCATAATTGTCTAATATTACATTTGTTAAAATGTATATGAATTACATGCTCAAAATAAATAAAATAATAATTTTAATAATTGTATCTAATTAATAACATCAGGATCCATGGCAGCATTATATAACATCCTGTAGTTATCACCATCGTATGTGTGATGTCACGAGTCAGCATGCGTGTAATCGCGTATGCAGGCGTGTAAATTAGGCTCCCTGCTGATAATCGGCGTAGGTGTGGGGCGTTGCATAATGCCTGGATCTCACAGGGCCGTAAGATGTTGACATGTAATGTAATAATACTAATGATGAATTAGACATAAATGCTGCTGAAGTGGTGTCAGCAGACCTGTGGTATTCACATTTCCCTCTCTCTCTCTCTCTCTCTCTCTCTCTCTCTCTCTTCCCTGCAGATCACCGAGCTCCTGGAGGAAGAGAAGTTGGAGGCTTGTGAGGAGCTCCCACGGGACGGGGAGGATGGTCCCTCCTCCCTTTCCCCTAAACATGCACATGTCGCCCCCTCCCCCAGGTAAAAGCAGTTTTAGAAACATCTTCATCTGGGATCTGTCTAGTCTGAGATCCCTCTTAGGCATCTCCCTGTGCAATTTAATATGAGCTTGTGTGTGTGTGTATATATATATATATTTAAAGTAGGGCTGCACGATAAATCGCATGCAATATTTAATGCGCATCTTATCAGTAAAGCCGGTTCTGTAATCAGCGATAAATCTGTGCGATAAATCAAGTGCACAACGGCTCTGTGTAGTTAATGCTGCTCAATGTGAAAGCCCGCAGGTGATGGAGATTTACCGCTGATTACAGAACCGGCTTTACTGATAAGATGCGAGTTAAATATCGCATGCGATTTATCGTGCAGCCCTAATTTAAAGGTACAGTAACACAAGTTACCTTTACATAACCTCACATCTGTGCCACTTACCACATGCTGACATGTTTTCCACCAGCTCTTGCACCAGATATGAATCATTTGATTGTGTTAACGTAACAAAAATGTGGGTTCAATAAGATTTTTTTTATAGAAAGTAATTGATCAAAAGTGACAGCAAATACAGTTACAATGTTACAAAGGATTTCCATTTCAAATGCATTCTATTCTTTTGAACTTTCTATACATCAAAGAATTCTGGGGAAAAAAATGTATCAAGTTTTTCCTTGCTAATCTTAAGCAGTACAGCTGTTTTCTACATTGAAGATAATAAATTACATTTTAAAATAAATTCAAATAGAAAAGTTATTAAATTGTAATGATATTTCACAATATTACTGTTTTCACTGTATTGTTGATCAAATAAATGTAGACTTGGTGAGCAGAAGAGACTTCTTTCGAAAACATTTCAAAATCTAAAGATACTAAAAGTTATGATGCTACAAAATGGTTCATTAGTCAGTCTGACAGTTTTTAGTTTCAGTTGATTAGTACATTTGATTTATATAGGCATGTTTTTAGCTTTTGCCGTGTGGGAAAGTGGAAAATCCTGTTCTGACAGTTCATGTAAACAAAATATTTATATAATTTAGTATGATATAAGTTAGGCAGTATTTCTGGTTATTTGCTGTGGATTTATCTGTCCAAGTTTAATGTTGTACCCTAAATGGGAGTTGACCTAAATGAACGAACAATAAATGAGTTAAATGAACCATGTTTTTGTGCAAGAAAGATATGCATCAGGTTAAATTATCAATTGCATGTCGATTAGTAAGTAGTTTTAAAAAATGCATTTAAAAAAATACATATTGTGTCTTCAAGTAGCTTCAGTGTATTTAGCTACTTTTTGTTTGCATGTTGTAGTTTAGCTAATTACTTTCCCTAAAGAGTAGCTTGATTATAGTTTAAAAATATGAGTAGGTTTTTTCTTTCTTAACACTGGTGTCTGCCCGCTGCGTTTGACACCCATAACTGACCTATCAGCCGTCTGAGCCGTGAACTCTCTTGGCCTTTGTTCCTCTGAAGTCGATCAGGACACACTTTCAGAAGGTGACTTCAAACTCCAGCGTCCTAAATGTCAGATGGCCTTGCCTTGATGCCATGTTATAAACCTAGCACTTAAGAGCCATACCAAGTCAATGAGTCTGGCATCTTATTTTATGTGTAGCTGTTTTTATAGACATGCTCTAGGTTTTAAACGTGGTATGTAAGGGTGTGGAGAGTATGATTTATGGCTGTCATTAACCTGTAGCTCTTCCCGTGAGTCATCGGGCGGTCTGCAGAAAGGTGTCTGGTAAGGTAACACAAAATGGATTGGTAGCATGTTTCTGTCTGACACAAGCTAAATTGGATAAGTGTTTTGGATTGAGACTAAATGTGAAATGTTCGTGACTCAAATCAGTGATAATAAGGTAACGGTGTTTGGACAGTCGCTCCGTGTTTAAGGTGATTAAATGCTTCAACCTTTAATCCTAATAAACAGACGGCCATGAGAGTTGGCATGTGTCAAAACAACATTGAGAAATACTTGCTGAAGCGAGACAGATTTATATTCTTGCATTCTTTCCAAAAAAACTTATTTGTTTGGCTCTGCTGCTGTCATTGGTTTTGTTCCATTAGCCGCTCCCTTCTAAGGGTTCTCAGAAGTGAATTATTTATAACATTCATAGGCATTGCATCATGGAAATAGCGCACAAGAAACTTTATTCACAATTGATTTTTGATTTTGACTTTTGACGTTGCTTTTATAACAATTTGACACTCTAATGAGTGTTACAAAATACAGACCACACCAAAATATGGGGCAATTTTATTTTTTTTATTTTTTAATGATTTCTTGTTGATACTTTTTAATGTTTTTGAAAGAAGTCTCTTATGCTCACCAAGACTGCATTAATTTTATCAAAAATGCAGTAAAATTCTGAAATATTATTGTAATTTTAAATAACTGCCCTCTATTTTAAAATATTTTACAATGTAATTTATTTCTGTGATCAAAGCTGAATTTTCAGCATAATTTCTCCAGTCTTCATTGTCACATGATCCTTCAGAAATCATTCTAATATTCTGGTTTGCTTCTCAAGAAACACTTATTATTAGCAGTGTTGTTTCTTATTATTCTTTTATTATTCTTATTAATTTCTTATTATCAGCAAAAATAGTTGTGCTGCTTGATATTTTTGTGGAAACCCAAGATATATTTTTCAAGATTCTTTGATGAATAGAAATTTCGAAAGAACAGTAATTAGTAGAAAATTAATTTTTATAACATTTTTGTTATAGAGAAATTTTTGTATCATTATAACTGTATTTACCGTCACTTTTGATCGATGTGTCCTTGCTAAATAAAATGATATAAAAAAAATCTTACTGACCCCAAATTTTTGAACAGTAGTGTATATTTTGAGTCAGCTTGTTGCAATGCATTCTGACTTTGCTTTTTTTTTTGTGAAGGATACATGCTCTGCTGATTTAGAATTTAAACAAAAATAGGTCTTAAAAGGCAGCATAATTTTACTGCCTATCTTTTTAAAGCCTATGTGTCAGGAGCACACATGTGATGCTGTAAAATGCCATCTTGGTATGTTTAGGAACAGAAATATAGTGTGCATTTGTGTTGCATAAACAATGTTCCCCACATTTTTTTATTCGTTCCCCACGTGTTTATTCGTATAAGGATCTTTGCTAATCCTACCCACTTTGAAGTGTTTAGTCTCCACACGAACAGCTTTGGATGGCAGCTGCTGCAGTAGGTCTAAGTCAGACACAAGCAATGATCAGCAGAGAAATGGGCGGAGCAAAGCTGCTAATTAATACGAGCACATCCAAACGCTCTGGGTCTAATAAGCTGTTCATCAGTGCCAGGCTTTTAAAAGATTCGCCCACGGCTCTTTTCAGCACAAAAGCAATTTTCTTTCCACTAGTTTTAGCACATATATAAAAACATTTGTACAATGTTTTTTCTTCCAAATCACCTTGCATAAAGGGCTCATTAAGGCCTGTCTCGAGTATTGCATTATTTGATGGAATTATTTGATGATTTGGTGATTTATTTCCTATGCAAAGATGATAGCCAAGCATTACAATGGCTGTTTACATTGAAGCTTTAAAGGAAAGGCCGCAGCAAAACCACTCATTTAATTGAAAATGGTCTGTTTGGGTGCACAATTTTTTTTAAAGTTATGTCTCGTGACCCTTTTAAGGCCAAGAAGGCTTTCACATCATAAACCTCCTTAAGGACATGGGACATGTCACAACAGAGGCATACAGGAGCATTGTTATTTTTTTGATGCTGTGATGCTATCTCTAATGGCCTGTCATTCACAGCAGTAACAGATAACATTTTATAGTTTTTATGATATGTTACCAGGCATTTATGCTGTGTCGGGATAGCAAATAATTAGTGATTAACTTCAGAGAATGCAATTTGCTCCAAACAATGTGCTATAAATACTTTCCGGCCTGTATTTTCGGTTTCCAATTATATAGTCAGCATGTTTTGTAAAATTGTTTTATTGTCGTATAATTTGGCATGCTTCTCAAATCATCGGTGAAGAGCAGGTTATTCAACAGTCAAGTGGATGTTTATACAACTTGCCCCATTGTACCCCAGTTGAATCTGAAAGGGTGTCGCACATAACGCTAAATATAAGCGCTGCAATGTATCCTTCACCAGCTATGGAAAATACTTTCACGCAGCCCTAAAATAAGCATCAGTAGATTGGTGTTCTTGAGACATGTTGTTCAAGCTTTGGAACGTGTGAACAGTTTTTGACAGTATTGGTCTATAGGTGGAAGGGTCAGTTACTACTTTCACACTGTAAAACAATCTGTTGCTTTCAGAGTGGCCAGCGCCTCACTTTGCTGATATGCGACGGATGATGTTCGATGCGAATGAAGTACAAAGCCTAGGCTATTACATAATAAATCATGTTTTAGCATAGATACATCGCGAATATGGAAACATTTGGATTCGTGCCGAATGAGAGAGGTTGGCATCAGTTTCACCTTAAATTAATTTGTTTTTGGCTTGACGTTTATATAGCCTAAACACTTTAAATCGCCTTAAGCCCTGTTCGGACGGGACTAGTTTTCTATGTTGCTCGCGGTAAGCGCATCTATGGTAATTCACGTTGGCCAAAACACACAAGGAAATGCATTGTGAAAAAAAAAAATATATCGCCACAATCACAGACATTCACATTCGGACGGGATTAGTTTTCCCGGAGGATCACTGAGTTTGCTGAAAAACAGTAGGTAATTTGCTACTATTTAAAATCACCAAGTGTGTCTGTGAAACACAAATTTCTCTAACGTCCCCCCTGTAAAACTAGTCCCGTCCAAATAGGGCTTTAGCTTTAGAGGATTTGTTGTGGAGAGAAGGGAACTTTAGCTGTGTTTATAATGATTGTAAACATTTTGTTTTACCGGCATTTTAGCGTACACTATTTCTGAATGTAAATTTGCTACTATTTAAAATCACCAAGTGTGTCTGTGAAACACGAATTTCTCTAACGTCCCCCCTGTAAAACTACTCCCGTCCGAATAGGGCTTTAGCTTTAGAGGATTTGTTGCGGAGAGAAGGGAACTTTAGCTGTGTTTATAATGATTGTAAACATTTTGTTTTACCGGCATTTTAGCGTACACTATTTCTGAATGTAATCATAAAATGCAACGTGAGCCTATATGCGACTTAAGCCCTATTCGGACGGGACTATTTTAACAGGGGGACGTTAGAGAAATTTCTGTTTCACAGATGTACTTTGAGATTTTAATCCCGTCCGAATCTGCCATGTCTGTCGTTTTCTCACACGACCTCTGTAAAAATTCCAGAGCAAATTACCTACTGTTTTTTTGGCAAACTCGGTGGTCCTCAGAGAAATCTAATCCCATCCGAAATGCGAATGTCTGTGATTGCCGAAAATGTTTTTTCCAAAACGCTTTTTCTTGTGTGTTTTGGTCAACATGAACTACCGTACAATCTCTCGTTAGCGCGCCGGTATTCGACTTTCTGCTTTCTTTCTTTTTTTCTTTCTTTTTTTATTGCAATAATAAACAACAAAGATTACAGTACGTACAAAACATACAAAATACCTTTCAATAATAAACTACTTATGGATTAATAGATAACAGAAAAAGCAATATAATATACAAATTCTTAAGAAATGGACAGGAAGTAGTCAAAAAAAAAGAGGGCACCCAAATAAAGATACAAGTAGGGCCCATATTAAGGAAAAATCGTAAACATGGCACAAGTTCTAGATGTTTTTATAGCTTTCTTGTTAACAGACATTGAAATTGTATTTAAATACAACTTCAGTTCTTGTTTGGAGATGCTAAAGTGGGGTTTACATTTAGTATATTTACATGTATGGACATTAAACTTTCCAATAAAAAGTTTCTGCTTTCTGCGCACCAATAATGGATGTAGATGTTTTTGGTACACTGCGAAGAAATAAAAAAATGAAATCAACAAGAAGAGCCAAATCACGTAAACTGTTAAGACTGGCTACTGTAATATCAGTTTCAGGTGAGATTACTTTCATTTCTGCACTCAATTACATAACGTGTAAATTATATGTTAAAACATTTTTATTCCAGTGGGTTTATTATAAGAACCTAGTTCTATAAAATCATGTTAAATTTATGTTTATTTTTAATTTTTATTTTTTATTAAAATTTTACAAATGTTTACTTGCGCAATCCACACATCCTGAACACGTGATCTTCTGCAACGTCCACATGTAAAACACAGACACTCCTACCTCGGTAATAAACACAGAGATGTTAGTCCCGTCCAAATCCGTACATGAAATCACAGACGTCGGCTGATAAGAATTGTAACTCAAACGTCCTTTGGAAAACTAGTCCCGTCCGAATTGGGCTTTAGCTTATGTTTTTTTCCTCTCAAAACGCAATTTTATACGACTAGCATTGTTTAACAATGCAGCAAACATTTTTAAATGTCTTGAAAAAATACTTTAATGTCTTTAAAGCATTAACAGATTTTTTCTTTTGTTTAGTAGTAAGCTACATTTGGCCAAAATCTAGAAAAGATGATGCTGTATTGGCTGTGACTAGCGCAGCGGGTTAAGATACCAGATTTTTTTTTTTTTTTTTTGAGTTAAGAAAATGCTGTACTTTATTATTATTATTATTATTATTATTATTATAGGCAAAGAAAAAGTTAAAAAAATTACGTTATTAACCAGTATTTTTTCTACTCAAACTGGTTTCGGAACGATAATAATACAGAGGAATGCAGGAACAGAAACGTTAAAATATCAATTCTGCTCGGAGTGAACCAATTTAATTTTTTTTTTTTTTTCGTTTTCAAGCCCTATTTGAAATAAAGGTTGTTCACACTGATATTGATAACTTGATGACTTACAAAGTGACTTTCAAGTTGTACGTGTAGCATGTTCATTCCCTGGGAATCGAACCTGTGACCTTGGTCCTTGTGTTGCTAGTGCTGTAATCTACCGTTTGAGCAAAAGGAACACAAATTTCAACAGCTATCCCTCTGGAGCGCAATGGAGATTGCTCATTGATTGGCATTTGTGGGATTCAAACCTACAACCTTTTGATTTCAAGCATAGATCTTCAATCACTATGGCACACTACAGTTTGAGGACCGTGGTATATTGTGGCATTGGAGATGTTGGGACCTCCTGGACAGATCTGTGTCAGCACATTTGAGTCTTCCCTCTGAATCAAGTCTCCTACTTTTCCCATGCACTCTTGTAAAGTACAGTGTTGACACGACGTAAACTCTTGGCCTATTTGGTCAGCCATTCATGGAAAGTGTAATAACTCATTTCCACTCGTCTTTTTAAGTGTTACCGCAGGCATCCAGCTACATTTATTGGGTTTCACCCTTCTTTCGACATCCTACCACCTGAGCATGTCGAGCAGCAGGCATAACACACTGGGAAATTTGATACTCGCTGTGACCAAGCTATCAGAGTACATGCCATGAGGACAACGTCTGTGTGACTCTGCCATCCTCTGTAAATCTCTTGTTTAATGGGGTTTCTCGTTCTCCTATTATCTCATCAGAATTACATTGGGAATGACAACTGGGTCATTTCACTGGTTACTGAAGTGGAACCTTCTTATTTTGTTTCCAGTTAATTGATACACTTGCTTATCCTTAGAACTCCAGGAAGTGTGACATGTATTCCATCTGGCTGAGACCAGTGTCTAGTTGACAGTGTGCTGCTTAAAGGGATAGTTCACCCAAAAATGATAATTCTGTCACCATCAACCCTTCAGTGGTAGCAATGAAAAGAAATAATTTCTCTATTGAAACAGAAAAACCCGAAAATTATTTTTTTTAATTTACCATAAAAAATGAAACAAATATTTATTTAATAATCAACACTCAAATAAAACAATTAGTTGCATATAAAAATTTAAATTGCACACAAGGCAGTTTTATGTCGACTTTTTCATTACATAATTAACCCTAAAAAGGGCAAGACCATAAAGAGACACCAGAAAATTAATTTATGGGTATTTTCCATCTTATTAGGATGCAAATAATACAAATTCATGATTTTTTTTTTTTTTAAACATTACTTTAATTTTTTTATTTTAATTTTTGTATTACCCAGGATACCAAAACCATTTAGGGTTAGTAAAACCCTATTATAAAACCCATTATAAAATTGACAGAATCTGAAAGCTCGGACTTCTTTCATGTAAAGAGTGAAAATTAATTTTCGGCCAAACGTTTTCAGTTCAGTGCTCCTCTTTATGTGACAACCCTCTACAGACACCTTGGCAATTGAATCACCATTAGCTAGTAAATTGTTTAGTTTACTCGCCAGACTGATTGATATATACTGTATATACACAAGTACACTCTTAACATATGATATTATGATTATCAAGTATTATTTAATGATAGAAATGTAGTAATTAGAATTTAAACTTGATAACCATTTATGAATGCATATTAGTCATTTTAACTGAACTTAGGACTGGTGATTGTGCTTCTTTGGTCATTCAGTTTACGGTACGTCAAATACAGGTGCGCTGCGCATCCATTCAGATGAACTGAAAAATAGCACAGATCGCTTGACAGATGAAACTCTGAAGCGCTCAGGCAGAGTGTACTGTGAGTGAAAATATATCTCTGCTAAACTTATACTTAGCCTCCAACTCACACACTGGCGAGTAAAATCTGAGAATTTATTAGCCAGTGGCTAACATTAGACATCATTTAGTCACCCAGAGTGAAGATTTAGTCGCATATGCAAGTGATTTATTCGCAATGTAGAGGGTTGTGTGATTACAATGAATTAAAGGCTCAAAAAAGACACAAAGTCTCAAAAAATCCATAAGTGATCTAAATTACTTGAAATGCTATTTCAAGCCTTCTGAAGCCAGATCAAGTCAAGTTCAAGTCAAGTTGAGCTTTATTGTCATTCTGCTGCATGTGGGGACGTACAGTGGAACGAAATGTCGTGCCTCACAGGACCACGGTGTTACATAAATACAGGCATACAACAATGAAGTAAAACAGTAAAAACCTATACAGTAAAGCAGTAAAAACCTATACACAACTAACCTACTGACTGATTTTGATTATAAATATACTATATATATATATATAAATGTTTACCTATACATAAGTTAAAAAAATACAGACTATACGGATGCTTCACATAAACACTGTACCTATACACAGCTAACCTACTGACAGATTTTGACTATGAATATACTATATATAAATGTTTACCTATACATAAGTTAAAAAAATACAGACTATACGGATGCTTCACATAATACTGTGTTTTGGCCACTCATGCTGATAAGATAAAGTGCCGAGTCAGAGGAAGCCGTCAGATGATGGTTTTGTGTGAGAAACCGACCAAAATTTAAGCTGTTCGTGAGCAGAACAGCAGAAGCAATGAGTTTTGAATGACATGGGTGAGTGAATGATGACAGAATTTCAATTTTTGGCTGAACGATCCATTTAAGATGGCATCTGTGATGGCATTCATGGATTTATGTGTGATTTCATCAGTCAGTGATCCCTTAACTGTAAACAGCAGTGCAGTAAGGGGTGAAGACTGTCTGTTGTTTGGACAGTAGCGGGGTTATATAAATGTCTAACAGGTGTTTGAGTTGGGAGAGGGAGTGCTCTGTCTCTGTGTGTGTATGGAGAGACGATTGGCCCAGAGCACTAGCGACAAGGCTGCGTCAGACGGCTGTGTATTTAAGTAAGGGTCCAGCGTTTCCACTGCAACACTTTTTTAGCAGAGTGCTAAGTCCCACATACAGACAAATAACACATACAGGACTCCGCAGAATGAGCGCCGGCAGCCTGTGTTTGCTCTTTGACCTGCTCATCCAGACTTTAGCACCACAAAGTGCCCAGTCAGGATAACCTTACGCCCAACGTAAACAACCAGAGCGGCTCGTCGACGAGAACCAAACCGAACAACATGGCTTGTCAAGTCCTTCTCCACAGGTAATGTTTCAGAGGAGAACAGCTCTCATCTTTCCACATTCAGTAGAAAAGAGCTGCGGGTGTTGCGAGAGAGGCTGTCGTTCTGGGTGAAACTGGATTGATTTGTTCCCATCCGAATGTCTTGTTTATTGGTTTTCGGCCAAGGCTGCATGTGATGGCTCACTGCCTCTCAGATCGCATGACGGAAAGCCCTGCTAACTTGCGTAACACTGCTGATGAGTGAAATAGGATTATTTGGTGAAAATGAGAGATGGAAATTCGGGCAGAATTGTGAAACTGATTAATCACTGCATGATACAGCATTTAATTCACAACCAATGAGTGCCGTGTGTGTGTATGTGTTTTGGCCACTCATGCTGATAAGATAAAGTGCCGAGTCAGAGGAAGCCGTCTGTAATCCTCTTAAAGCCTCAGCTGATCTCATAGTGAAACTATGTGAACTACCGTCCACTCTTTATTTCTGGCTGCTTGATTATTCACACTATAGCCCTGTGAAAAATATTTTTAAGGACAACATGAAGCATGTTAGGCTGTGATACTATTGGTTAGTACAATTTTGTGTGGTTATGTCGGCACAGAGAGTTATTACATATTGGCTCCGTTTACAGCTAGCATTAGCATGCATTTTCATTAAAGCAGTGTTCCTAGCAATATCAGGGTTTTAAAAAAGGTCTTAAATCAGAACAGAGAGTCTTAAATTCAAAATATCGTGATTAGGTATTAATTTCTGCATGCATTGCAAAAAAAAAAAAATCTTCCTCGGTGTTTTCGTCTTGTTTTCTAATACAAATATCTAAACAGCCTTAAATGCAGATGAAGATATTTGAAGTCTTGTTTTCTGAGAAACTGAACAAAATTGAGTTTGTTTAAAACAAAGAACAAATGTCTGTCAATGAGCTACATGTTTTCACCTTGAATTAAGTAGATTTTTTTGAGGCCGTTGACAGATACTTGTTTTTGTTTAAATGGCTTCATTTTAATCAGTTTCTAAGTAAAATTTTCTTGCTTTTCAGGTAAATGTCTCTTGATTTTATAAATCTTTAGACATTTGCACTAGAAAACAAGTGTGATCAGAAGATACACAGTACAGTGAAAGTTAGTTCCGTATTCTAATCAATTAAAAAGTAATGGAGATCTATGGGAAATTGTATTGTCGAACTGTTGATTTATCTTCCTAAAGACAGCTATAAAACGTTTCTCTACTTTTCTTCCCTTGTAATCCCTTTACTTAGGGTTCAGTAAACGAAGGGAATGCAGGAAACCTGTAAATGATGGAAATATTTTAATTCACCCAAGCTCTTATGTAATATGTAAGTGACAAGTTATTTTTTGCGTGACTAAGTGCAATCAGATCTCCATCCAGTCACACTGGAAACCCATGGTAAAAAAAAATATACTATCCCATTGTGTAATGCTTGATATATAAAGAGGGACATTGATGAAAGATTATGAAAACAAAATACATTTTATTTCATTAAATTCAATCATATAAGTTATCAACCATAAATATTTTCCGTCAGTATCAGCCAAACTGACTCTATATCATGCATCTGTAGTTTTGATGTTTCTCAGGCTGAATCATTTGCATCAGAGTTCAGGTGAGGTCTTGCAGAAGAAATGAATGGAAGCATGTTACAGAAGGTTCTTTATTAGAGTGCTTCATGCTGAGTAATGCACGGTCAGTGTGAACGCATTACTGTAACTGATCTCCAGAGCTCTGTGTGGGCAAGATACTGAGGATGTCTTAAACAAGGCTCGTTTTGTTCTCTCTTGCGATATCGAGCGATGCACTTTTCAGTGCTAACTAGCACAAAAAAAAACATTTAAAAAAAAAAAATGCTTCTCTTGTCCAGTTGTCCCAGCAGCCATTTGCTTTCTCCATGACACTTGCTCTTGTAATAGCAATGCTATTTTTAAATAGGCAATGCCATTTCAATGTGCCATAGATCTACATTATAGGGGTCCTATTATGCTTTTTCACTTTTTTAATTTTAGTCAGTGTGTAGTGTGTATGCAATAGCAAATTGGGGTTATAATGCCGGTCGCGCACCGGACGAGAAGCGCAGCGTCGCGCCACGCCACATCTTTAAAATTCAAATACATTATTTTCTATGAGTGTAGGCACACCGGTGGCGCCGTTCGGCATCTGTCCGTGCCCAAACATACACAC
This sequence comes from Sinocyclocheilus anshuiensis, assembly GCF_001515605.1. NCBI lineage: Eukaryota > Metazoa > Chordata > Actinopteri > Cypriniformes > Cyprinidae > Sinocyclocheilus > Sinocyclocheilus anshuiensis. The sequence goes on from NW_015552562.1 coordinate 1,929,816, forward strand.
TACACACTGACTAAAATTAAAAAGGTGAAAAAGCATAATAGGACCCCTTTAAAGGTTCTTCATGAATTAGAATGAAGTATTAGCTGGTCATGTGATTATATCTTATTTGTTGTGAGTGAACACTATAATTTATTTAAAATATTATTAATTCTTTTAGGGGGGGGGGAGTGTAGTGGAAAAAGTTACTTGGTATACTTTTAAAATGAAGTTGTTGCTTTTTACAAATGAATGAATGAGGAAAGAGATCTCAAAAATCTTAAAATCAGAAAAACTGACAGATTTAACAAAAAAAGTGAACTGGTCTGATTCGGTGGTCGTTTCTTTTTATAAATGCTCACATCCTAGAAATCAGGAAATCATTTGACGCTCAGACCTAGCACTAGACTGTAGTTTCTAGAAAGTGTCAGGTGTCAGGATTTTCCTTTTTCATGGGATCACATGGGTTGGACACAAGCCTTCCTAGCAGCCTAGAGAGTTTAAGGGGTCAAGACATTGTACCATAGACCGCACAGCTGCCGCCAAATGACACGGGACCTCACGCTTGTCCTGTTCCTGTACACGCTCATTTGCGTGTGTGTTTGTGTGCTGATGTGGCCCGGCCTGTGAACACCTGCTGTATCAGTCAAGGCCTTATTTGTTCCTTTCCCAGAACCTGACACGGGTGCTAACAAGTAGCAGGCAGCTAGTGTTATGTAAGCAAGCGTTCCTAGCATGTCTGAATTTGTTTATGGGACAGCAAAGTCACCCTGCCCCCAGTTCCTCTCCGATGCCCACTTCCTGACACTCCTGACGTTTCCCGTGACCTTTACCGGAAATGAAAAACCATGTTTTTCACCAGTGTACGTGACTTGTGAAATGTACACTAAATGAGACGTCTTTTCCCCGATGGCACATACAGCGATTATTGCATAAGGATGCTGGGTAGGAAAAATCATACAGTTAATATAATCATCCTAATGTTTCCTTCCGTTTCCTCTCTTTCCAGTTCGCACATTTCTTCCATCAGCATTCTTCCTGGATCTGCCGAGTAAGTGTCTACTTCTTTTTTAAAAACAGTTTAATGGCAACCATATATGTGACCCTGGAGCACAAAAGCAGTCTTAAGTCGCTGGGGTATATTTGTAGCAATAGCCAAAAATACATTGTATGGGTCAAAATTATTGATTTTTCTTTTATGCCAAAAATCATTAGGATATTAAGTAAAGATCATGTTCCATGAAGATATTTTGCACATTTCCTAACGTAAATATATTAAAACTTAATTTTTGATTAGTAATATGCATTGCTAAGAACTTCATTTGGACAACTTTAAAGATGATTTTCTCAATATTTAGATTTTTTTGCACCCTCAGATTCCAGATTGTCCTATCATAACAAACCATACATCAATGGAAAGCTTATTTATTCAGCTTTCAGATGATGTATAAATCTCAATTTCAAAAAATTAACCCTTATGACTGGTTTTGTGGTCCAGGGTCACATATGTATGTGTAAATAATTCATACGTTTTATTCTTAGAAGTCTCATCTAGAACCATATGGTTTGCTCTGAGTCTTGTTTGTTTAATATTGACATGAACAGCATGCAAGGTCTTTCTTTAACCAATAGGTCCATTTGAAGTTCATTTCTCTGATGTTAATTTGGACCATATGCAATTATCCTCTGGTCTAAATCAGATTTGTTGACTCAAACGGCCACAGTATGCAATAAACAGACCTTTTAGGTGGACAGAAGGCAAAATGTAGCTGAACAAATGTGATTATGGTCTTAAAAGCAGATAACTAGGGCATGCCGTCTTGCCGACAGAGAGACCGTCTGGACTTTGTGACTTAGAATTGAAAGTGGAATTCTGCAATGTTGCTGACATTCCGCTAATTGTGTTCATAATGAAAGAAACCCACCTGCAAATAGAGGGTTAAGCTTGTCTGGATTTTATTTATTTGATATGACAGAACTAAGAAAACTAGAGGAACAGCTATTAGACCAGTAATTAATTAGACCAGAAAAACAACTGAAAATGTTTTTGGTCTGATTCGGTGGTCGTTTCTTTTTATAAATGCTTATCCTAGAAATCAGGAAATCATTTGACGCTTTGACGTCAAAAACTTTTTGTTTGCTTTGAGGAACCAAAATTCTCAAAGCCTTGGAAAACTTGAATATATCATGTAGCCTTATTTTAAAAGTGTGATTTCTAGATGTGAAAAGGTTTTATTGCGTAGAAATTGCAAGTAAGAAAAAATGAAATCTGTATCCTTAGTCCTTATCCTGTAAAACACAAACAACTGGAAGAGGCATGTAGATTAATTGGTTTAAAAGAGTATGGCTCACTGAAGAACATTCAGCTCTAAACATTACATAAAGAACAGTGAAAAAATGACATTCAGCTTTTAGTTTCCTACTAGCGAATGGCTTTTCAGCTGAAGCCTTGACTATCAGCAGCGTATTGTGGCAGCAGGAAGAATATTATCCAATTTTGAAATGGCCTTGGACCAGAAAATGCATTAAAATATCTGTAACCGAACAGCGGCTTCAGGCAAAACTAGTGCATCTGGCCATGAAATTCTGCTGCACTTAGGTGCACAGCACAAACAACACCATCCTCTAATGATTTATTGCTGGAATTTTGGCACACACAGAGGCGGCGTGACTCAATGAGCCTTTTGGCCCAGATGGGCACGTGGAGGTTGGTTAGGAAGGCATGCTGGGGGTCCATTGTTCTTATGACTTCAGCATAGCCAGAGCCTCAGTGCAGGACACATCAGAGACTTGGGTGTTGTAATACTGAAGGTCTAGTGCGCTCAAAACACTTCTATTTTCAGACATAAGAATCTGTGATACTCAGAATGGAGGGTTATTTGTTAGAACTTTGAGCTTGTGCTGAAAACTCTTTGGCTGACCTTGTTAAAAAGGTTGAACTGTGATAAATATGGGTACTGTGTGTTCTGGCCTCAATAGGAATATTTTTTTTTATATATAGTTGTGTCAGATGCCTTGAATGTGTTTATTTGCAGTATAATCCAGAGGAGCATCCGTGCTGCAGTGGAACAGCACTTGTTAGACTTACAGACATCTATTGACAAGGAGCTCGGCAGCTATGAGAGTCAGGTGTTGGACTCCCAGCCCTTTCAGGGGTGAGTTTGACAATACACACAGCACATCTGTCGACGCTGAACCTGGTGTTTATTTGCTTGTAGCTGAAGTTTGAACGTTAATGTTTGGTGGAAATGTGAATCTATATGTATTTTCCTCCACAGAAACAGCCCTGCTCAGAAGACAGCAGGGCCTGAGGAGCATGAAGATGTGCAGTCTGAATCTGAGGCAGAGACTGAGACTCTCTCGGAGGTTACAGAGGAGGGCCTACCATCAGAGAATAGCGAGGTAAGCAAATAGAGGGTTAAGCTTGTCTGGATTTTATTTATTTGATACGACAGAGCTAAGAAAGCCAGAGGAACAGCGATTAGTCCAGTGATTCTCAACCTAGCTGAAGCTAAAAACAACTGAACATAACTTTTTTTTAATTAAAATTCACCCCCTCTGCAACTTTTTGTTTGCTTTGGAGAACCAGAATTCTCACAGCCTAGGAAAACCTGAATATATGATGCAGCCGAATTTTAAAAGTGGTATAGACATGTAAAAGTCATGTAAATTAATAAAATCTTTAAAAAAAAAAAAAAGCCATGTGCATTTTTAATGAATGCACATACTTACTAGTTATGCTAAGCTCTGAAATATTTTATTGGATAGAAATTGCAAGTAGGAAAAAATAAATAAATCTTTATCCTTAGTCCTTATTCTGAAAAACACAAACGACTGGAAGAGTCATGTAGATTAATTGGTTCAAAAGAGTATTGCTCCCTGAAGAACGTTTCTGGAATCCTGAAGTGTAATTATTTGAATTCAAATTATTTTAGAATGCCCATAGATTACATTTTCAAAACAAAACTAGGGCTAGGGGGGCTTTGAATATTGCTGTGGACAGTGGAGTCAGAAAGGTAAAGAACCACTGCATTAGATCATTTCTGTAGTCCTTGAGCATATTTAGTCTCTATGCTATCAGCAAGGTCTGTAATACCTCCTCCTCAGCAGAGTTAGAAACAAGGGCCTTCCTGTCAGATAAACAGACCATCATCTGTTCTCAGCGGGCACAAGCGCTCTTCCCCCGTTTAACACCGTGCCAGAGCGAACGAAACATTTCAGATAAAGCACTTTCCTCAAGTAGCTAATTAAGTAATGAGATGAAGCTGGTTCTGAAGAACCGTCACCAAAGCTGATGATAAAGGTTTGCATCTCTTGACTGTGAGGTGTAATAAAATGACGAGCGTGTCTGGGGTCCTGGCTCGCTGATTAACAGTCTCTTTGGGAGGCTTCTCTTCCCTCCACACGCACGTGCATAAAGTTCTTGTGGCCTGGCCACAGGTTAGGAACATATGAACTGGGTCACCTTCTTTTAATAGCCATCCCTGAGGAATGACAGCGCCACCTGCTCAACGCAAACACTCCCTCCCTCAGAGAGCCACCCCATTCCTCAATGTTATCAGCTCCCGACCTTGAGACGCCGTCATCAGTAAACACACACAAGGCCTTGATGTGTTTGAGTGTTCAGAACATTTGGCATTGTGGATTATCTCCAGTGCAATGCCAAAATGTATTATCTTTTTCACTTGTAAACCTGTCAGTACAGTCAGTGGTAATTACTCTCCTTTTCCCCGCAGGAATCTCAAGGCTCTCAACTCAGCAGCCCTGTCACGGAAGAAAGTTCTGGGATGGACCTTGACACGGAGACTCTCATAGACGCTGAGAATCTCAGCACAGAAAGGTTAGATTGAAAGCGTTGATATGCGATCACAATTAAGAGTTTGCACATTTTTTGGAGGCGAAATCCACTCATTTCAATAGGAATCCATGCATCTGGAATTGTGCCACTCATAATTTCCTCATGCAGATTTCTCTTTTAATCAAGATGTAAACAAATGTCAAATTCCTCCCTCAGAGATCAGGCCTATTATTAATCGTTATATATGAAATGAGTGGCAAGAAGAGTGGGATACATGTACAAATAATAAATTACATGAAATGCATCCGGAAATTTCTAACAGATTTTTAATCTCTTTTAAAACTAGATTTTATCAAGTGGTATTTACCAGTTGTCACATAGGTCATACAAGACCGACTCGTGCATTTTTGCTTAAAGGTGAAGACCCTACTCGATGCATGTTCTGCAAGATTCCCCTTTCTGTCAGACATATTTTATTGGACAGTCTAGCTTTTAATGTATGTAGAAAACTCTTTTATAAAGTGAACTCACTTAAAGAGTTATTTAGTAGAATTTTGCCATCATATGTTAATGTAAAAAATCTTGTGTAATATAACTTGTGTTTGTTTGTTTGCTGGTTTTTATTGTATTTGTTATACTTGTATTTTTTAAACGGTTTTTGCCATGAAAATAGCCTAAGATGCTGACATGGCATTAAATAAAATATACTACTACTACGAAAAATCATCTTTAGGCCTACATGAATGCAAATGCTTCTAGCTACTTTCAATATCACGTTGTTGCATTTAAAAAGCATGCATTGTAGGGTCATAAACAATTACGGTCACACTTTATTTTAAAGTCCAATTCTCATAAACTATGACTTTTGCCTCAATAAACTCCTAGTTTGCTGCTTATTAATAGTTAGTAAGGTAGTTGTTAAGTTTAGGTATTGGGTAGGATTAGGGCTGTAGAATATAGTCATGCAGAATATGTGCTTTATACGTACTAATAAACAGCCACTATGTTAATAATAGGTATGATAATAAGCAACTAGTTAATAGTGAGAATTGGTCCCTATACTAAAGTATTACCACAAATCTTTTATAGTCATTTTACAGGTTAACTTACTATCATGGTTTAGTGAATACAATAGCACACACTACTCAATCTGACACGCCTGAATAATATTTTTAGTGGCATGAGCATTTGAACAGCACAGGCATTTTACCCCCTTGAACACAGGCACGCAAGAACGCACATCGAGTATGTATAGTGAAACCTTGAATGCAGTGGCCAGGCATTCATGTCTGTGTTTGTGTGCTCACGTGGAGTATATTTCTGGACTGATTTTGAAAGCTTCCAAAAATAACATTTTACAAGGAACATACAAAATTGTTCTGTTCCTTTAATGGAAAATAATAATAATAGAAATCTCTAGCTAGAAATTGCTTGTAAACTTCAAATTGTGTTTTTGTAAAAACTTTTGTAAGCCTGTTACACCTTGCATCGGTTAAGCGAGCGTCCTAGATTCCAGAGTCACAGTCTGTTAGCTTGTATAGTATGTGTGGGTGTGACTTGTAAAGTTTCAATACACTTAAACTTTTGCCATCCTGCCTGAATTCTCTTTGCTTGTTTTACGCCCTTATTAATAGACTAAATATAACTAGGTTTTTTCCAAGCAAGACATTTAAAGAGCTCTGTAACTGACATGCGTGATCATGAACTCATCACCTCACTGTGGAGTTCATAGTCATTTGTTTCCATCTTTACACAGACTGGAGAACTACCCAGACTATGAGCAGATGGACCAGGCTGATGTTATCACCCGTGTGAGTATTTTTGAATAGCACCAGGATTCGGTCTGTTTTTCTATGCTGAAGCGTCTAATCAAAGCTCTTCACTGATTCGCAGGAGCCCGGAGACTGTGACCTGAATGCTAATAATGAGTCGACAGAGCCAGACAGCGGCCCTCAGTCTTTGACCAGAAGCATTTTCTCAGACAGTGAACAAGAAGGTAACTATTTCTGTTATTTCTCTATAAAAGATAAGTTGCACTGTATTAACTGCTAATGTGAAGAAAAAAATGAAAATAAACAGTTAAACAGTTTCCTATCCTAGAATAATATGAAAAAAACACTAATATTGTTATCTTGATTTTTTTTTTAATTAAACGTTAACCAGTTGCATAAGCTTAGGGCAGCATCTGTGTAACTGACCAGTGGAAGTGGGGAAACTTTTTGAAATCAGTCATTATTTTTGAAAGTTCAATTTGGTACAAACTGTGGTGAAGAAAACACACACTTCACCTTTAAGCTCATATAAGACTGATGGGATGTGTTTTGTGTATTTATACACTGGCTGAATGTTAACAGGGCCCTTGAATTTAAAACTCGAGAGAGATGAATTTAATAGATCACAGAGCTATAAATACGGAATGTAAACCGTTATTATTGATAAACCACCAACATACACAGTTCTGCTTTCTCATGTATGTGTAGATGTATGTGAATCATAAATATGGTTCATGTGGTCTTGAGTGAATGCTAGTTATGACTATGTTATTTATTTGTATTTCAGCCATAGATCCACAGCATTATGTGTCTGTTTGCGTGTGTGTGTGTACCTGTTTTTCTATTCTGGTGGGGACTTAAACCTGAATACACACAGACTCATGCACTCTAAAAAATGCTGGGTTAAATACAACCCAGTGCTGGGTAAAATAGAGACAAACCCAGCAATTT
>NW_015552562.1:1938131-1948160 GCF_001515605.1 Sinocyclocheilus anshuiensis
GGACTTAAACCTGACTACACACAGACTCATGGGGACTCGTGTCACGGTGGGGACATAAATTGTGGTCCCCACGGGTACAAAAGCTTATAAATCATACAGAATTAATTTTTTTGAAAATCTAAAAATGCAGAAAGTTTCCTGTAAGGGGTAGGTTTAGGGGTAGGGTTGGTGTAGGGCAATAGAATATACGGTCTGTACAGTATAAAAACCATTACGCCTATGGAGAGTCCCCACAAGGATAGCTGACCAGACATGTATGTGTGTGTGTATGTGTGTGTGTGAGGCTCATAGCTCACTGCACTCTTCTGTGCTATCTCTCTCTCTCCGCCCATTTCTGGTCAGCATCATGCCCCATCAATTTCCCACCCATTGACTTCACATGTATGCACCTGCAGAGAGAAGGGAGCGGTAAGTCATCTCCACAGCCCTCGCCCCAGCTCGTCCATCGCCCACTGCTGCTCTCAAGCTGTTTTCACTCGTTTCGAACCCGAGTTTGGCTCCGCCCCTTCCCTTTCCCCTTCCTCCACAGCCACCTTCTCATGCTGCCTTATTTTGAATGCAAACCACAGTACACTGTCAACATCTACCACAGAGTTACATTGTGAATAAACACTAAAAATGTAAAGCTTGCCGTTATTGTTTTTCTACCAAAACTGCACCCAGAACAACACTTGTGGATGCTCTTGTTGCTTGCCAGAGGTGATTTCTTCCAGGACAAGTAGCATTAAGGAGGTCCAAATGGAAACTATTGGGCCTTTTTTGTATTTTTACACCTTGATTTTAAGGGAAAATCTGTGGAATTTTGCAGAAGGGATTTAAATGTGGAAATGCATGTTGAACGGAAATAAGAGTATTAAATTTAATGTATTAAATAATCCAAAATATTTAATATACATACATGACTATGAGGAATGTTGTGAATCGATGTTCCCAATGCTCTGAAAATCTGCAGAATTTTCTATGGAGTTCTGTGGGCTCAGATTCCATGTAGAAATAAATTATCTTATAGTAGACAAATTATATTAAGTGTGCTTGTACAAAAGCAGTTTACTTCTGCAAAATTAGGATGGATTGCTTTCATACAAATGACCAGCTCCAACAATAACTATAACTGTAACGTTTTACAGAGTCTAGCATTCACGCCAACCAAATTCAGTTCTAACGTCAAATCTCTAGTGTGAAAACGCCTTCAGTTTGAGTTCGCCCCCTGAGACTCTGACTAACCCATCGGCTCCTCACGTGCACCCAATTGGTCCTGCTGACTCCCACTATTTACCATCTGCCATCAGCAAATGCATCAGCTTTCTCCTAATCAACCACCATGTCAGACATCTAGGCAGTGCACATTTGATCGGCTAAGTTTCCACAGCAGGCCCCGGTCCAGTACATTCTCTGCCCTCTCGGGTCAACGTGACTTCTGCTCTGTGCATGATTCCCTGCATCGAGCACGATAAACAATGACTGCTGTCATTGCTGATGTGGCAGCTCTTTAAATACTTTGGCTCCAGAATGTATGTGTGTGAATGTTTGCCTGAGTGGATGACATTTAACTGTGCACTCTTACCCAGAAGCGTCACTTGCCAAATAACAGTGCTTGTCTATTTCCACAAAGCGTTCTGAGGAAGTCTTGGTTTTTATGTGCTGTATGGCTCGCTCACTATGTGTCAGAGTAGCTGTGATTTCTGCGCACCCGTTTAGACTTTGGGTTAATAGCACAAAGCAACCCAGGCCTGTTGTGTTGTGAACTTCTAACTCTGTGTGGAAGTGTATGCGATTGAACTGTTGAGTTATGCTGATGATATTGTTTTTAATGGCAGTGCATGTGTCTGTGTGTCTTTGTCAGACCCTGTGCCAGTGTTCATGTCATGGCAAGAGGAGACTGAGTCAGGGGAGGCCCAGCTGTCCCCGCTGGCAGGCCGCATGATGCCCCTGCCACTAGAAGACGATACTCAGCCGCTGCTGGCCCGACGCTTCCTGGACTTTGGCCACAGTCAGCGGTTCTTGCAGCAGGACCACGATGCTACATCCTCCACCAAAGCTTTGCCCTGCGGGAGGTGAGCAGAGAGACCACAGACACTTATGAATACTCCGATACACTGACAGCTAAACTCACGCTCGTGTCACGTCTCTCAGGCCTCGCCGTGCTTCCCTCACTTCCAAAGACAGTCTGAAGGGAGACAACGTCTCCCACCAGCTCACCAAGAAACTCCAGAACCTCAAGAAGAAGATCAAGCAGTTTGAGGAACAGTTTGAAAAAGACAGAAACTACAAGGTTAGAATGATATACACTAGTGGACAAATGTAAATGTTTTTGAAGTAATCTCTTCTGCTCACCAAGGCTGCATTTATTCGATCTAAAATACAGCAATATTGTGAAATATTATTGCAATTTAAAATAACTCTCTTCTATTTTAATATAGTTTAAAATGGAATTTATTCCTGTGATCAAAGCTGAATTTTCAGCATCATTACTCCAGTCTTCAGTGTCACATGATCCTTCGGAAATCATTCTAATATGCTGATTTGCTGCTCAAGAAACATTAATTATTATTATCAATGTTAAAGTCAGTTGTGTACAATTTTTCTCAGGATTATTTGATGAATAGAGCAGCATTTAGCTGAAATAGAAAGCTTTTGTAACCAAGTCTTTAATGCTACTTTTGGTCAATTTAATGCATCCCAGCTGAATAAAGGTATTAATTTCTTTAATTTATTTCCCAAAAAAAAGAAAGTTTTTGCTGACCCCAAACTTTTGAACACAATAGTGTATATAATGTTACAAAAGCTTTCTATTTTAGATAAATGCTGTTCTTTTGAACTTTCTATTCATCACAAAATGCAGAAAAAATTGTACACAACTGTTTTCAACATTGATAATAATCATAGATGTTTCTTGAGCAGCAAATCAGCATATTAGAATGATTTCTGAAGGATGACAATATCTGATTTATCTGAGTTCTTATAATTATTATTATAATTTTCATTATAATAAAGTATATTATAATGCAATGCCTTTATCACTGCTTAGAATACTATGAAATTTGTTGCGTGCCTTATTCTATGTAAGAAGCCACATCTCACAGAAGGATTTATTTCAGACACTCGACCGACGTTATGAAGTGAGTTTGGAGTAAAAACATGTTATTAAATGTGGTATTTTCACATGCTTTCAGATGGAGCAACAATCGCATTTGATTAATCGTGCAGCCCTAGTTAGTGTGGTCAACTCCATCCTAAATGCTCCCAGCAAACCTCTTGGCCTCCTAATTTGGTCTTTCTTTTTGTCTCTCTCACCCAGATGCCAAACACAAGGCTGAGAGTGAGCTGACTCCGCAGACGCGTCCACGCAGTAACACTCTGCCCAAGAGCTTTGGCTCCACACTGGATCAGTCGGCTCACGAGGACCACTTGGAGAGTGAGGCACGGGGTCACCGGCCCACAAGAGAAGAGACGCTGGAGCTTATTCAGCACTGCATCCAAACCAAAAGAGCCGAGGACGACTGGCCAGAGGACGTCAGAGTGAGTTCCAGCTTCTTAAACTTTAAAGGGTTAGTTCACCCAGAGACTTTCCAGAGAGCTCTCAGATTTTTGGATTTCTGGGTAAGATTTTTGGGTGAACTATCCCTTTAATCAGCAGCTTTGATGTATTTCGAATTCATCTCAAAAGTTCTCAGGAAGTTAGATTTGTAACATCTACATTCCATTTCATGACTTTTGCACAGAGTTTTGCCCTGATTTACAGTCTGGATGAGTCAACGCTAGTTGTGGAAAGTCAGAGCTAGTCTTCAGATTTTGGGCTGCCGGTGTTGACAAATTTCACAGAAAATCGAAGCGTGTGTAATGGGCACAGACTTTTTTTTTAGCCTCAGACTATGATTCCATGCAGTTCAAGGATATCAAATGTGTAATTATTTAGGCTGATTTCAGAACACATTGTTTTCATTCATCATGTGTCTCTTCTAGTAATGAGGCATACACTGCCGCTCAAAAGTTTGCGATCAGTGAGATTTTTAATGTTTTATAAAGAAGTCTCTCATGCTCATCAAGGCTGCATTTATTTGATCAAAAATGCTGGAAAAAAAACAGTAATATTGTGAAATATTATTGCAATTTAAAATAATAGTTTTCTATTTTAAAATAGTTTAAAATGTAATTTGTTCCTGTGATGCAAAGCTGAATTTTCATCAGCCATTACTCCAGTCTTCAGTGTCACATGATCCTTCAGAAATCATTCTAAAATGCTGATTTATTATTATTATCAATGTTGGAAACAGTTGTGCTGCTTAATATTTTTTTGGAACCAGTGATATTTTTTTTCAGAATTCTTTGATGAATAAAAAGTTGAAAAGAAAAGCATTTATTCAAATATATTCATGTATATTAAAAAACAGAAAACATTTTACATTGTAATTAAATTTCAAAATATAACACTTTTGTTCTGTATTTTTGATCAAATAAATGCAGCCTTGATGAGCATAAGAGACTTCTTTAAAAAGCATTAAAAATCCTACTGATCCTTTTGAACAGCAGTGTATTTCTGCATGGGTTTGTTGTGTTCAAAACGACCTAAACGTCTGTTATTGTTGTCATCAGCCGTTCAGTGCATGTTGCCCAGATTTTCTCTATCACCATTTAAGGCAAGCTTTTTTTGATGGCTAGTATTTTAAATCTGTTCAGATATCATGTAGTTTATCCAGCCGTAACATCTAATTTGAGAGTTTAATTTGTTGCTCTATACAGAAAATGACCAAGGAGCAGCTTGCCAGTGAGAAAACAGTACTGCAGAAGAATCTTCTGTACTATGAGGGACTTCATGGGCGCCCAGTAGGTCTCTCTCTCTCTCACACACACACACACACACAAACTTCCTCGTGTATGCAGTTCTCTGACAAAAGTGTCCTCCTGCAGGTGACCCGAGAGGAGCGCTTGATTGTGAAACCCTTGTATGACAGATATCGGCTGGTCAAGCAGATGCTCACCCGTGTCAGCATCACCCCTATCATAGTAAGACACCCTGTTCCTCTTTTTTTCCACACCCACATTAGCCTTTTGGATATTTGGTGTTATGAATAATACATAATTAATGTTTGCAATCTGAAACCAAGTCTGGAGTTTATAATTAATGCATATTCTAAGAATGATATTGAAATATGATAGGATTGTGAAATGAAAGCTGACACTGCTTTCTAGAGCTGAAATCGGATCTAGTGTTGTTTTAGGATCGTATAGTACGCTGGCTAGACATTTAGCACAGAGGAAGCAGAATAACCGGACTCTCCTCTCTCGCACAGGCTTCTCCCTCCAGCAAACGGCGCAATCAGATGTTACAACCCATCATCGAGGGCGAAACTGCCCACTTCTGTGGTGAGATCGAAGAAGAGGAGGAGGAGGAGGGCAGGGGCCAGCAGGAAAATGTAGAGATGCAGAGCGAGGGCTCAGAAATCATCATGGACCCAGTAGCCCAGCCCAGCTCCCAGCAGCCCACTCAGGAGAACATCCTCAGCTCTGGGAAGCTCAATCTCGATCTGCGTCTGTCCAGTTCCAACGCCTCCTCCATGTGAGTGTGGACCAGAAAATCTAAATTGATATTACTTTCTTACTAACGGAGGTCAAATGGGAATGCTGTTTCATGTGGATTTAAAGGAATAGTTCAGCAAAATATGAAAGTTTCCTCCCCCTCAAGATAGAGCTGCACGATTAATCATTAAAAGATCGCGATCTCGATTCAGATCGACACCCACATGATCTAATTTCTAAATGATAACAATTCAACCTGTGTCTGTTAAACCTTTGAAAGAGTCATACCAGAACATTCAAATCTGCGGTCGCACTGCCGCTGACACAGAGAGCAGACAGTTACCATGTTTAGCAGCTTCTTTTCAACTACACAGAATTATTTCTGTCTTGCAGTCATTCATGTTATGATAGAAATACTGGGATGAAAGTTTATAGTTCGGATATAAACACTGATGTCTACGGTAGCGAATCATCTTTTGAAAGTAATTGGCGCTTCAAATAACGTCTGTGTCGATTGCATCGTTCTGCCACTAGGTGGCAACAAGTCACTGTTAAAAAATGTATTTGTCATTGAATCATTCATTCAAGAGATTCGTTCAAAAACGCTGATTCATCCAGTAATGAAACAAGTGAAGTATTTATGAGTGAGTCATTGAATCATTTCATAATTTTTATATTAAAAATTGGTGCATTAAATAATATATTTTAAATACATATATTATATATTAAAATGTTTAACAATTCATTCAAATTAATTAAACACTTTTAAATAGACTGCAGCAATTCATATTTTTTCACACATTATTTTGTTTAGTTCAGAATCGTGGGAGAATCGGGATCTCTATTTGAGACAAAAAAAAAAATTGTGATTCTCAATTTATCCAGAATCGTGCCGCTCTACCTCAAGATGAGTTCATCGTAACTGATTTGGGTGAGATGTAGCATTACATCACTTGCTCAGCAATGGATGCTCTGCAGTGAATGGGTGCCGTCAGAATGAGAGTCCAAACAGCTGATAAAAACACCACAATAATCCACACCACTCCAGTCTATCAGTTAACATCTGGTGAAGTAACAAGGTGACAAGTGATGTTTTTAACTTCAAACTGTTGTTTCTGGCATAAATACGAGTCCTCTACCCATAATACTGCTTTCTCCGGTGAAAACGTCATCTGGTCTGAATCTGGAGAGAAATATGCGCAGATCAAGCACCGTTTACAAGTGAAAACAATTCAAAACAACTATGTGGGTGGATTTTGATGTGAGAGGACAACAGGGAATGGATTATTGTGATGTTTTTATCAGCTGTTTGAACTCTCATTCTGACGGCACCCATTCACTGCAGAGCATCCATTGCTGTGCATGCAATGCTACATTTCTCCAAATCTGATGAAGAAACAAACAAATCTACATCTTGGATGGCCTGAGGGTAAATACAAATATTATCAGAAAATTTGCATTCTTGGGTGAACTATTCCTTTAAATCTGAAGCAATGTTGAAGCCCTCAGTCTGGAATTACCCAGCAGGTCTTGGGATTACAGTGTAACCTACATTAGCAGAGACCTCGATTTCTACACCTTGATTTATGTGCATGCGCGTCTACGCACGTAGTCCCGCTGTTTATCAGGTAGGAGCAGCAATCGGCTCATGCTCTCATCATATGAGGTCTATTAATAGAGCTTGGCAGAGACCAGGAAATCTGCAGGAGTCAGTGGCCTGAAAGTCTCGAGCTGGATCAAGCCGTAATCCTGTATGAAGGAAAACAACTGCACTAGCAGCCAGATCTAAGTCTAGTGTACTAAGTCTAGTGTACTGTATCGGGTGCCGCTGAGATCCATGTCACCTTGTTTCTAACTTTTACCGACCCGAGTTAACCTCAGAGCCATTCAAAGGTTGTATCCCGCTTAGGAGTGTTTTGAGTACACAGTTTTCTGTTGCTATAGCATCCGGAGAGTTACAGCTCCATATGTGGAAACCAGCAGCTTAACACCACCTGTATCCCACAGGCCCGAGCTCCTGGAACAGCTATGGAAGGCCAGAGCGGAGAAGAAGAAACTGAGGAGGACCATCAGAGAGTTTGAAGATGAGTTCTACCATCAGAATGGCAGGTAGGCCCTCCCACGCTTATTTCATCCGAACGCTCAGAGGTGGCGAACATACAGGATCAAACACACTAGACGGGAGTCAGCGGTGGGCCATATATACCGCCTGAATTGATAAACCAGTAGAAATGTATGATGTTTTCAAGCAGGGAACATGAGGTACTTGTTCCAAAGCGCAGAATTGTCCTGCTAAGCTTCGCCCTCTTATTCTTGTCTGTATTGTACTTTTCTACTAGTGCCTTTTTTTTAGATGTCACAGATTGAGTGAATTACTATAGAAATGAAGCCCAAAGATTATGATTGATAGATAGATAGATAGATAGATAGATAGACTGCTGTTCAAATTTAAAATAACAGTTTTCTATTTTAATATACTTCAAAATACAGTTTATTCCTGTGGTGGGAAAGTATTACATTAGTATTATTATATATTATCTTTTTTTTTTTTTTTTTTTCTTTTTTTTCATGAGGTACTTGTTCCAAAGCGCAGAATTGTCCTGCTAAGCTTCGCCCTCTTATTCTTGTCTGTATTGTACTTTTCTACTAGTGCCTTTTTTTTAGATGTCACAGATTGAGTGAATTACTATAGAAATGAAGCCCAAAGATTATGATTGATAGATAGATAGATAGATAGATAGATAGACTGCTGTTCAAATTTAAAATAACAGTTTTCTATTTTAATATACTTCAAAATACAGTATATTCCTGTGATGCAAAGCTGAATTTTCAGCATCATTGCTCCAGTCTTCAGTGTCACATGATCCTTCAGAAATCATTCTAATATGCTGATTTATTACAGGGTGTCCGCGGGTCCTTCAAAAGTCTTAAAATGTCTTAAATTCGTATTCGATGGGTCTTAAATATTTTTAATGGCCAATATTTTTAAAATATTCTGAAGACATTTTGCTTGTATTGTTTTGACTTGAAACAAATCCCAGCAGCATTGTAAAACAGAAAGCAGGAGTTTTTTCTATGTCTTTTAACACTGTCTTGTCGTTGCGTGTTTTTGTTTTTAACAGGTTGTTGCAGTTTTCTTGTTGATATGTTGCACAAGTCAGGGTAACCAGACACTGCGTGATAAGAGCCTCCTCTGACACTGTACCAGACAAATGTTACAGTTGCTAAACACTTCGCCAGATTCTGTTCAGTTCATTGTTATACAACTGACATTGATCTGCTGTGGAGCAAGCATTAACTTGACGCTGTCTTGTTGCATGAAACGCTGAACCAACCAGAATCAAAGAGCTCTCTTCATTTGATCTTCTTCATATCAGCATTGTTCTCAAACACAATGTTTTTCTTTCCCCCACAGGAATGTTCAGAAGGAAGACCGCATGCCTATGATGGACGAATACAAGGAGTACAAGCGCATTAAAGCCAAACTGCGGCTTCTGGAGGTCCTCATCAGCAAGCAGGATTCATCCAAGTCCATCTAAATCAGACATGGCCTGCACCATCTCAAAGGCCCATCCTGACAGAAGTCCATCAACATCCACCGCCGTCCCTCCTCACTCAACCACTACTACACCTGTGTACTCCATCATCCAAAAAATCACCTACAGGAAGAACGAAGTTCCCTTGAGTTTGATATTCAGACTTTTGTCTTTCTTTTCCACATTGACAAGCTTTCTCATACTGAGAATCATCTGCGTTGAGTATCGCATCAGTTCTACATGTGTGTATATATATATATATATATATATATATATATATATATATATAAGAAACACATGTCCTCTGTCATCTAAAAAAGTTACCTACAGGAAGAACGAAGTTCCCTTGAGTTTGATATTCAGATTTTTGTCTTTCTTTTCCACAAGCTTTCTCATACTGAGAATCGTGCTGTGTTGAGTGATCGCATCAGTTCTATATATATATGGACATCAAGCACTGAACTCTTCCTCAGACCACACGGATGGTCATCATATCTCAACACCCACATCATACTCCTCCTCGCCCTAATTCATAGGGGTCTTCATGCTCTCAGAGGGTGTGATTTGGGTTCTGTGTATGTATACTTGTACAGATCTATACTATTCTGTATGTAGGCTTAAATATTTCAATGTTTTTCTTGATTGAGACGAATTATCCAGTGCGATTTTTCAGTTACAACTCAGAGGACTCTTGTATCAAGCTGGTGCTCTTTTTGTTTTTTGTAATGAGACTTGGATCATCTGATCGGACTGACAAAAGCTACTCCAGCTGGACTGTTACAAACTCTTCCTGATTCATATGTAAATATCATCTGTAATATGCATCTAATGGACGATGTAACGAAAGTGAATATATATATATATATGCCAAACTGACATGTTAGATCACAGTGGTACATAGTAGATCATTTCTGACGCTATAGTTAGTATGAATAGATGGAGCTTGTTTGTTTGGGGTTTTTTTTTTTTTTTTGGC
>NW_015552562.1:1948293-1974569 GCF_001515605.1 Sinocyclocheilus anshuiensis
GTTAGATCACAGTGGTACATAGTAGATCATTTCTGATGCTATAGTTAGCATGAATAGATGGAGTTTGTTATTTTGTACGTTAATGTGTCCTTATTGGTTTTTCTCACCTCTAGACTCTTGGTTTGCCAGTGTGCACACATTCAACATTCAGCTTCAGTCTGAAAGCATCCGCTCATTACCAATAATGCTATTAGTTGGAAGAATGTGATAATTAGATGACCGTGACTCCTGATGTGTGACGTGAGTGCCTTCATAATCATGTGTCATGTGACTTCAGGGCACAGGATGAGGTTTCCTGCACTTTGCAGCATATCATCTGATCTGTCACGGTCACTTTTCAGCTGCCGGCTCATATCGTAACAGTATCGGCTTTACCGTGCTGCTGGCATTGAGCTCAACTGATGATAAAGTCTTATCGAAGAGAGCGTGAAGGGAGGATGGAGAGGTCAGATGAGAGGAGCTACTGGTCAAGTTTTTGATATTGGCAAATGCACAGAAGGGATGTGTTCGTGACGGATGAAGGAGGTGATGGAGATTATTTGCACAGCATTCTGGGAATGCAGTATGTTTCGTTTGTTCCAGTTGTTTCTCGTTTATTCAAGCACTACTTGCACGTGAATGCTGCGAGTGCAGGTTGTTATCGGACGTGTTCTGGCCCATCTATCACTGTGTGGTGTCGTCCTTTTTTATGACCATTATTTTGTACTCTGGTTTTTTTATCGTCTCACTTTTCCGCAAGTTCATCTTAACGGCGTGATTTCCTCTGTATTAGTGAAGCACCTGCTTTGTCCTGTTTTGTATAAGCTTGTCAGTAGTAGGTTTGCATGGCAGAAATTTGTATTTCTATTTTTGTGCCATGAAAATGAAGCAATAAATTAGCACCGGGGTCTGTATCAGTGGAATGAGAGCCCTCCTGTATCCAGTATGTGTATTTCCATTAAACAGCTTGTGAGTATTATTACCTGATGTGTTCATGTCTTTTTGTGCCTGTAGGAGTGCTCGAAAATCAACAAAAAAAATATAACGTAAAACACCACAGAAGAAGTCTTTAAAAAGGGTCAATTGTCCATTGTTGTGGCTAGAAACTAACAATAAATTAATTTGTTTTACTATTAGATTGTGTTTTATTAATGTCTACACCTACCCCAACCCTAAACCTACCCCTTACAAGGATGCAAAAATAGTAATTATTGTTGCACAGTGTGACTAAAACGATGCTATATTGATGTGCGCATGCCCGGTTGCTGCAGCTGTATCCCTTCTAGCCTTAACCACTGTCCATTGTCAATAGTGCAAATGTATGATGCACAGCTCACACAGAAGTCACTTTCAGAGCAAGATCAATGCAGCGAGTCTGTGACCGACTTGGAACGCATTGTGAAATCTGTGGGAAATCTTTTGTCCTCACAAAATTCCTGGATTCCTGCTGCAAAAGCTGGGCTGCGTCTGTGAAAACATGCAATGGTAAACGTTGCTTGATTTTGCAAACTGGTGTTCATTTTTGCATTCATTTCAAAGGTGCTTTGTCTTTTTTTACTGAACTAAAGCATAAAATACCATATGTTTGCATATATTTAGGAAACGTACTAATTTCACATACTTGCTTCTCTGAAAAACAATGCTACAGCCAGTTATTCTACGTCTCGTTCCGTGTCGGAATGTCTGTTTTTGTTTTGGTCTGTGTGACTCCGCCCACTTCCAATTTATCCAACAGTATTTCCACACCCCGGGTTGCAAGTTGGTTGAAAACCACGTATTTCATCCATGGAAGCCTAAAAACGAACGGAGTCAAAGATCACAGTCTACCTGACCTAAAAAAAGATCTTTGCTGTGTTTGGAGGGTCAGACAGCTCTCGGAATTCATCAAAAATATCTTAATTTGTGTTCCGAAGATGAACGAAGGTCTTCCGGGTTTGGAACGACATGAGGGTGAGTAATTAATGACAGAATTTTTGGGTGAACTATCCCTTTAACCGCTAGCTGTCAATATTACATACACCTTTAATTTATTAATTAGTTTTATCATGTACTACACTTTAGGTGTGTCCCTTATACACTTTTCTATGCTATTTTGTAGTATAAATAGTGCGAGTAGTGTTTACACCGAAAATTCCAATAAAAAGTGCACATAACTACCCATAGTATGCACTTAAAACTATAGGCAATGTTTTTCATAAACATTTTTGTTATAGTGGTTGAAAGTCGCTTGACATCCTGATAGCAATCAAATGATATTAAAATCTGTGGAAGCTTCAGGACCATAAAATGTTTGTCCAATCATTACATTGCATCCGAATGCAGTGATAGGATGTCTTACCTGCCTGTAAAATTGCAGCCAATAGCGAGTTTGGGGGCGTGGCTGCTGTTCAGTGTTGAGCAGGTGCGGGAAAAGAAATTAAGATTGCCTTACAGAAGTGCAAACCAAAAGGTGAAGATTTGTTAAATACACAGCAACCGACAACAGGGTCAAACAAAGAACATATCAGCATATTTTCATTTTTGGGTGAAGCTTTTAACTGCTGCCGGTGACGCTAAAAACAATACATATAACACCGGAAAAGCCTTCAAAGACCAGTAATTAACTGGAAAAAGGAAGTTGGTAATGTTGGACACTTAATGCATTCAGCTGTCACAGCTTTCCTTTTATAACGGAGAAGGATGAGCTATCAGACTTCAATGCTGCATAAACTTATAAAGTCCATACACTAGACTAGACTGAGTACATAGTGCATAGCAGTGTATAGTATGTAATTTGGGACACTGTTTGTTATTCTTCTAGTTTACCAGCAGAGGCTAATGAACACACAAGTCTGGCACATTCACAGAATAAATCATCAAAACATACTGTATAGGCTTAAAATCTGCTTGGTCAAAATTGGACGTTAATGCAAATATGTAATCACGTGTTTAAAATCATTTTCACTTTCATCTTGGCAGTGCATGACTGACTGCTGCCCTCCAGTGACCGTTCATAGACTGGCAGTCACAACACACAGCAATCCAATTCTCTTAACAAAGCTTCATTTATTAATACATTTTGTTTAGAAATACATAAATACCTTGCTCACAAACCACATTCGTGCATACTCCATAGATGATACACCGCACTGGAATGTCATAGTTTTAGAGCTGTGGATCATGATGTGTAAAGACATCAAATGCAATGGCAGCAGTTACACCAGGCATAGCACAAAATAAACTGAGTACCTGGGAACAAAAGCAATGTTTTACTGCATAGTATGACTTTTAGATCAGTATATATCCAAACTGAAAAGAAAGTAGGGCATTGTGAGAATGAGAATATGTGATATGTGAGCTGGGAATGTTGTTAATAATTCATATTTGTTACCAACGAAATTCGTTTTCATTTCACAATGATCAGTATTGTAAACAGGAATGGTCTACAGTGAAGCTTTACAGATCCTATAACCCAATAATGAGAAAAGGAACCTTAAGAAGGCTTAATATTTTTAAATATTTAAAATAAAAGAGTCTTCCAACGTCCAGTTCTGTTGAACCACTGATGCAAATTACCCAGTCAGAATAGAACAGGATAAATGGTGAACTTAACATGAACCTGTGCTATCTTGGTATTTACCTGCGATTGAAATAGTACCAGCTCTACTGAATAAGATGAACAGTGCAATTTTACCAAAAAGACACCAAGCCAGTGCTATTTCAGTGACTGCATCTATAGAGTTATCATGATCAAAGAAAGACGCTGTGTGTCCAACATGGACGATTGCACACTTAAGAAGGCTTAATATTTTTAAATATTTAAAATAAGAGTCTTCCAAAGTCCAGTTCTGTTGAACCACTGATGCAAATTACCCAGTCAGAATAGAACAGGATAAATGGTGAACTTAACATGAACCTGTGCTATCTTGGTATTTACCTGCGATTGAAATAGTACCAGCTCTACTGAATAAGATGAACAGTGCAATTTTACCAAAAAGACACCAAGCCAGTGCTATTTCAGTGACTGCATCTATAGAGTTATCATGATCAAAGAAAGACGCTGTGTGTCCAACATGGACGATTGCACACCAAACTGCATCATGAAAAGTGCTTATGTACAAGTAACTAACATACAGCATTATCCATATGAATTGTGAGTTACATTTGGCACATTAACTGGTATGGTCACATTTACTGAATTTTCACAGGCGAATTCCAGTCATTTCAATAGGAATCAATGTGCTCTTCACAATGGATTCAAGTTGAAATTTCAAGCTGAAATGTGACCATACCTTTACCCTGTGAGATTTATATGATCGGTTTAGCAGTTTAACATCCTCAATACTATATGGCACGAAAGCAGCTGGTTAAAACAACTTATGGGGTTGTTCCCATAATACTTTTCATATAAACATATAAACAACCAACAGAAGTCAGTGATATCCAGTCCTGATCCGCTTTAAAGGGTGTGTGATATGCATTAGTGTTAACCCGTAGAAACAGTTTTGACATCATATGGACTGTTCCTGCGATGCGAGTGTTTGTTCGGAGCGTTGTCAGTCAGTAGTAAAGCAGGCAGAGAGGCCTCTGTTGGCACAATCTTCACCTGCACCAGCTCATGTAGGTGTCCCATACGCACTCGGTCCTGGCAGACTATAAACAAGGTCTCATTTAATACACACTATACTGGGCGACCTCATGGCCTCTCTGTTAATAACAGGGCTAAATGGCACTTTCTGGAGACTGGGAGAGGTCAGGGCTTGGTGTGTGTGTGTGTGTGAGGCAGCCAGGCTTTGAGATGGAGAGCTTCGAGCACTTGTCTTAAATCACCATCTGTCTGTCACAGCTCAGCCCTCGACAGGTGCGAAGAGACCTGCTGCCCAGAACTTTTAGTCATAATGGCTTGTCAATAACTGACACCCCTGAAACAGACAAGAGAGCAGTTGAGTTGAGTTTTAGGGTGTTTTCACACCTAGTTTGTTTGAGCCCTGCAAACGATCTCAGAGCGGTTCAGCTTGTATATGTAAACAAACATGTGATCTCAGACCCCCCTAAAAGGACCCAAAAGCGAACCATACTCCGACCACCTCCAGAGGTTCGGTCCGTTTGTGGTTCGATTTCCTCCCGATTTGTGAAAGCAATGAGGTCCCGGACCGACCAACATAACAGTAATGCTTGAGGTTGAACTCATTATTTGTATATATTTTTATGTATGTCTTATTATTATTATTAATCAGTTATTTCAGACGTTTCAATCTTGTTACATTTTTCAAAAGTACATAAACAAACCAAATGTTAACTCTATGAATACAAAATAATTCTGTTGTCATTTATGTCATCTACGGCTAACTGTGCGTTAAATTATTTAATGCGGAGGCAAAGAACCACCCGACGCGCAGTGAAGATCTAGCTTTCTGCCCGCTTTAAATCAGACAGAGATGAAGTCGTGCGGTAAGATCACAATTATTTGAATGCATTGATTTTAATTAATGATCGAGAGAGAGAGGGATGAAAGTTGCATGTGTGAATTGCGTCTGTGCGTCTCATTCTGCGAACAGTGAAGCTGTGAGTTTCGTTACTTCAAAACATCAATTTTACCCCCTAGTTGCTGAGAAATATAATGTAGCGATTCAGTATCGAAGCTATTATATTAATAAAACAAGCATTGACAAGAACCACCGCTGCACAGAAGCTGGGGTCTGAGTTCTTATGAAGTTGTGGTGTGAACAAGAAAGGGTCTGAGATCACTTCTGTGCTAAAGAGGGTTCTCTTTTGAGTCCACTACATTGTGAACACTATCAGGACTGAGATCACTTTCGTCTGGTTCACTTTAAGTGAACTGGGTTTGGTTCTTTTAAAACAGACTATATGTGAAAACCCCCTTAGTTGAATATGGAGGTTGTGAGAGTGAAGCAGACCTGCGTAGCTGCGTCCGTTGCTCATGTTGGTGGGAATGAGACTCCATTTATCGGCAGCAGCGTTGTAGTACTCCACAGAGGACAGGTTACACGAGCCGTCGTCTCCTCCGATCACATACAGTAAACTGTTTATGGCACACACTCCTAGAGACAAACACACTTAACTCAGTTCTCCTTTTATAAACTATGATTTTAAAGGTCTTGAAACGGATCCAGTTTTTGACAGGAACCCTTGAGGACATATTGTTTTCATAAATGTGACCCTGGAGCACAAAAGCAGGCTTAAGTCGCTGGGGTATATTTGTAGCAATAGCCAAAAATACATTGTATGGGTCAAAATTATCGATTTTTCTTTTATGCCAAAAATCATTAGGATATTAAATAAAGATCATGTTCCATGAAGATATTTTGTAAATGTCCTACTGTAAATATATCAAAACTTGATTTTTGATTAGTAATATGAATTTCCAAGAACTTTATTTGGACAACTTTAAAGATGATTTTCTCAGTATTTTGATTTTTTTGCACCCTCAGATTCCAGATTTTCAAATAGTTGTATCTCAGCCAAATATTGTCCTATCCTAACAAACCATACATCAATGGAAAGCTTATTTATTCAGCTTTCATATGATGTATACATCTAAATTTTGAAAGATTTACACTTAAGACTGGTTTTGTGGTCCAGGGTCACACACACACACACATACATACACACATATATATATATACATACACACACACACACAGACACACACACACACACACACACACACACACACACACACACTCTCTTGGTGTTATAAAGTGAACATTAAAGTGTGACAAACATGCAAAAAAATAAGAAATCAGGAAGGGGGCTAACACTTTTTCACACCACAAACACACACACACATTTGATTTCTTTAGCGCTTATAATGCATTCAGGTCATTTTGAACTTGGATTGCTAAAAAATATGTCTAGACTATCAAAATACACCATTCGATTTTTCTAGATTTTTAAACAGATATAATCATTTAAAAATGATGGCAACTTTACACATGGTATTTCTCAGAGATCTTTTTTAGAGTTAGATTTGCCTCAAAAATACTTTCCTATATCTCACACACACTTCTAGAACTTTTTTAATAAACATGAAGATCAATGTAAACAGACAAATAAACTATCAAATTAACTACTGCCCAAAGCGGTGTAAAGTTAAAGTGAAAAAGTGAAAAGTGACGTGACATGTGGCCAAGTATGGTGACCCATACTAGGAATTAGTGCTCTACATTTAACCCATCCAAAGTGCACACACACAGCAGTGAACACACACACACACACACACAGCAGTGAACACACCCGGAGCAGTGGCCAGCCATTTGCTGCGGTGTCCGGGGAGCAGTTGGGGGTTCGGTGCCTTGCTCAAGGGCACCTCAGTCGTGGTATTGAAGGTGGGAGAGAGCGCTGTACATTCACTCCCCCCACCTACAATCCCTGAGACTCTGAGACTCTCTAACCATTAGGCCACGACTTCCCCCTAAATATAATATAATATATATAAATATAAATATAAAGCAAAACACCAATGACCAAATAATCTAAACTTGACAAATAAAAGGTTTGAAGAAGGAAAAGTCCATTCTGCTGCCACCTACTGATCAACCACTGCTGCATGAAAATTTGATCATGTTTTTCATTACATTAAAATTAATATATTTTGTTTGAAAATATTCTAGAGTAATATTTATGTTGTTTTGATGTTATTTTGTTAGAAATTTAATATGTAGGTTTCATAAATTTGGACTGTTTTTAAGCAGTCATGAGTTTTATGTAAGGAATTGAACTTAATTGATAAATTTTATACTGCTAATTCTATAAAATCATAAAACGATACATTAAATTTAAAAATCTCATGAATATTTATAAAAATGTTTTTTCTTGCATCACACTGGTTTATTTATAATTTGAAATGTAAAAGAATTCCTTACTTATTAAAAAAGTATAACACTGCAGCATGCAAAACTTTGAAATGTTTCACATTCAATGTTTAATGAGAAGCTATTTATCAGATATAATATGGTTTGTGTTGACCCCATGGCTGTTTTAACCTTATGCCTCACTGGGTCAAAAGTGACCCAGAATAGTCTGCTGTTTTATGCATTATGAAACTGGAAAATCTTGTTTTCAATTATTTGTCCTCCAAAAATGTTCATTAGTCTCACCTGCGTTCCTTCGGCACATGTTCATGTCACACACCTGTCTCCAGGTATTAGTGGCAGGATCATAGACCTCCACACTCTTCCTCACCAGAGGACCGTCATGTCCACCTGCAGCATACAGCTGTCCACTGAGCACTCCGACACCTGTACAAACACACAATCACATCACAGCCAGTGAATACATGGAGACCGCAAGAAGTGAGCCCAGTGCATATTCAAATCATGTCCAAAAAGGAACTAACCAGCTCCACTGCGTCTAGTGCTCATGTCTGCCACATAGCACCACTTATTACTGACCGGGTTATACTCCTCTACAGTACTCAAACACTGCCGGGACGCTCCGTCATATCCTCCAACAGCATAAAGCTTTCCTGTACAAGCATCAGACACACTATGTGAAATCACTACACAAACAATCTACATAAGCTAACACAGCTGCACAGTTTAAATATGTAACAACAACAGCCAAAAGGTGAAATATTGTGAAATCATCTTTTATTGTTGCATGCATAATTTCATGACCATGTTTGCACTTGAACCTCAATACGTTGAGCATATGTTGATTAATCAACACAAATGAACTCAAAATGCTCACCGTCGACCACTCCCACCCCAACACTGCTGCGCCTGGTGTTCATGGGAGCCACAAACATCCACTCATTAGCCTTGGGGCTGTACGCCTCCACTGACGACAGACCTACCGAGAGACATTCATCAAACAAATGCCAAAATGTCAGTCAAACAGGGCTAATGATGACACTGCTTGTGCATGTGCTTAAACCAGGCAGAGTCATCTGTGAACATACAGTTCACTGAAAATATACGCTACACTACTGTTCGAAAATGCGGGGTTGGTGCGATTATTTTATTTATTTAGTCTCTTGTTCACCAAAGCCGCATTTACTTATTTAGAATATACAGTAAAAATACAGTAAAATATTTTAATTTCATATAACTTTGTCAAAATGTAATTTATTTCTGTGATCAAAGCTGAATTTTCAGCATCATTACTCCAGTCTTCAGTTGCACATGATCCTTCAGAAATCATTCTAATATGCTGATTTACTGCTCAAGAAACATTTCTGATTATTATCAATGTTGAAAACAGTTGTGCAGCTTCAATTTTTTGTGTAAAATGTGATGTATATTTTTTTCAGAATTCCTTGATGAATAGAAAGGTCAAAAGAACAGCATTTATTTGAAACGGAAATCTTTAGTGACATAAAATGGGTAGATTACTTACAAATTGTAGTCTGTTACTGATTACAGATTACATGAAAACTCTATTCAGTAACGTAATCTAGATTACTCATTTTAGATTACTGTATGTTTATCAAACTTGTTTTAAACTTACCGTTAAACATACCATATTGATATAAAAAAGCAAAAGAAAGAAAATGTTTTTAGTTTATTGATATCAACATCATAAAATGCATTAAGCATTACATTACAGCAGGGTCAGTAATCAACCGTTACTGAAGGTGATTGGACATGATGAAGACTGTGTTCCACAGCTGTACATCACCAGTGTTCAGTAACTTGCATGATTACTTGTTTCATGCATGGTCTAATTGCTTGAAAGTTTCTTTCTGCACCCAAATTCAGAAGCATGGTTTACAAATTTATTTACACAACATTTGTGAATATAGTCAAAGCTAAATGGTATGATGAGTAGGATTTTTAGAAAGAAAAATTAAAAGAGAAAAAAATAATAATTAGGATTAAAAAATTATGAATAATTTTCTAATCATGTGATTTTGTAATACATAAAAAGTAACTGTAATCCGATTATGTGCATTTTAAAATTAAATGAGCATCTTAATTTTGGGAATCTGATTACCTAATCCAGATTACATGTAATCAGCACTGACTGTCGCTTCTGATTAATGCATTTTTGCTAAATAAAAGGTTGTTTTTTTTCAAAATAAATCTTACTGATCCCAAACTTTTGAACGAATACATCCTGAAATTAATTTTTCAAAGGTATACCTGTACTCCCGTCAAAGCCCCCGACAGCATACAGCAGGTCCCCCAGTACAGCTGCTCCTAAAGTGCTGCGGCGCTCTTGCATGCTGGGAACAGAGCTCCACTGCTCCTTCAGCCCATCATACACGTCCACCGTCCGCACACGCAGGGAGCCGTTAAATCCCCCCACCGCATACACCTTACCGGCCATATACACCACACCTACATGACACGCACGCAGAGCATAAGACTAGGGCTGCACGATTTATTAATTTAAATTAAATCGTAATCGCGATTAAGCAAAAGCTGCGATTGTCGTGCGTATCTTTCAGTGAAGCACGGTTCTGTGATCAGTAGTAAATCTCCATCCGAAGGCCAGAGGGCGCTCTCGTGCTGAAACTCCAAATATTCCCCGCAGAAGAAAGATAATGCAAGTTGTTCCAGGAAACAGAATACATGATTCAGCATGACTAATAATAAACACAGGACTATGACTATATATGGTTTATTGGAGTTCTTTTTATTAGAATTTCCACTACAATAAAGTATATTTATAATGCAATGCTAAATGAGTTCGGAATAAAATCATATTATTAAATGTGGTATTCTGTGGGACAAGAGGTTCATAAATACTTCTCATGTTTGGAAAGATGTTGCTTTTTCAAATGCACGTTACAAACGACTCAAACTCACCGGGTAAAGGCTCGATGGTATACAGAAGCGGCTTCAGGTGGAGCAGCGTTTACTACACAGAGCCGTAGTTTATTGACAAGCTACGCAAACTGCTTTCGTAATCGCAGAACGTATTCATCAATTTCATAACCGCGCGATTATGAATGTGCTTTTGCGTAGCTTGTCAGTGAATTACAGCTTCATTGTTAGTTTCCGGCCGCAGCGGTATCCCTTTGTGCATTATCTTTCTTCTGCGGGGCGTATTTGGAGTTTCAGCGCGAGAGCGCCCTCTGGCTTTTGGATAGAGATTTACTACTGATCACAGAACTGTGCTTCACTGACAAGATGCGCATGACAATCGCATTCGATTAATCGTGCAGTCCTAGGTAAGACCAAGAGAAAAAGCCATTTAGAGATGAGGGACAGAACAGAGAACAACCTGCTCGACAGCGTCTGGAGGGTAAGTCGGCCACCTGGTACCAGCGGTCCTCTTGAAAGTCATAGCACTCCACGCTGCGGATGGCTTTAGGCGCCTGACCCCCTACAACCATCATCACCTGTCAGATTCACAATAAAAATCAATCTGAGTCAATAAATTCATCCAGGTCTTCAGACTGTGACTAAGCTGTTAAAAAAAATGCAGTCATAATTTATAAGGTAGTCAGTTTATTGATGCCACATTGCTCAGTTTTGAAGTGGACGCTTGCGTATCAGGCTTCAATACACTGAATTCAATACGTTGACTTCTATAAGGAAAGATCTGATCACTTTAATAACCTGACTGTTGATCTTAAAAGTGTTTACCAACTCTCATTTCTGAGTGATATTTTGAAATTACAAGGAAATAAATGTTGTTTATAAGAGAAGTCAGAGAATTTTGGTTTTATTATTTTTTATTTTATTTTTATGGAATCCGCAATGATCGACTGTTGTAAAGCTGAAAGCCATCATATGAGATAATCAGATATAATAATAAACATATTTAAATCAAAGCAGTGTTTTTGATAATCAGGGACCATATTCACAAAACTTAATCGTATGTTCCTTAATCTTAAGGATAAAAGTAGCTCCTAACTTGCCGATTTAGGAGAAACTCTTTTAAATTATGTTTGTGTCAGTCATAAACTTAGGAGTATTTCACAAAGCGTTTTAGCACTAAAACCAGCTCCTAAATCTGTGAAAAGTAAGAGGTAGTTAAGAGGACTCCCAAGTCACTAAGACCAAATCACAAACCATACTAAAATGGCTGTTGCTGGCAAACAGACTCGGAACGAAAAAATTTCAAGATCATTTCCCTTTAATTTAATTGTCCTTCTTTTCATGTACAAGTTGGGCAAGAAGTAACAGCTGTCCTTGCATCCAGTTTGGTTTTCTTTTACGTTTGCACAATGTCTTACTATCAGCCATGATTGCTCTAGTAGTCTGTTAATTACAGGGCTGCTTATATCCAGGGAAGTCATTTCACTCTGCATCCATATTTGCAGCTATTTTGAACATGCAAGTGCGTTGCCCTTTTTCCCATTCGTAGTTATACAGGTAAGCAGTCTTGATATATACAGTGTTTAACAGAGCAACCTCAAGCTAACTTGTGAGTTACAGTTTGAATCAGACTTAGTGAATCACTCAGAAAACTAGTGATAATAAAGGACTAGTAAGTACACCCAAACTTGACTAGTACTGTAAGTTTGAAGCGAATATATTAATACCTTCGGCAAACTGACTGGTGTGCGTGGTCTGGTTCTGTCAGTTTTTATAAGGTGCCGCTGGTCTGCAGGTAAAAGGTGGTACTTCATCGCCTCGATGAGAAAGTCCTTACAAGTGTTGTTGTTTTTTATTAAGGGCTCCTCCTCTACAATCTGTACAAATACACATATAATCTTAAAAATAATGCTTGAATAAAATCACAAAAGAAATCACAATAAATACAGAGAAATCGCTAGTGATGTAACGATTCACTCAACTCGATGTGATACTGATTTCACAATACGATTTTCTCACAATTTTTTTAACAAAATGAGATTTAAGAAAAATTATTAATGAGAAGGTGTCCTTTTATTATTTCTCAGACTAAATGCTGCACATTTCTTTGTGAAACTGAAATATGTCAAATAAAACTAAACTGAAATTTAAAAAAAATCCCAAATCAATAATACAAATAAAACAAATCTCTTCATATAAACAAACTAAGACTTTGTCTGTGCTCTTTGTCTGTTTCTCTAAAATTAGAGGCGACCACTGCATTTTAAAGAGATAGTTCACCCAAAAATAATTACTAATAGTCTTTAATTACTCACCTTTATGTCGTTCCAAACCCGACATGGTTACCACTGCAAACAAAGCAGCGCTGCACTTATGAAAATAATCTAATCTAATGCTGTGTCCCGATTCGCCTACGTATACTATGCCCTAAAAGTATGTACTCTTTTTGTGAAGAAAAAGTATACTTTTAAGTCTGTAGCAGAATAGTAAGCAAGCTTTGGGACATAACTGCGTCTTTAACGGACGCTCTGTTGCTTAGTTACGTGCATCCTGTCACCATTTAAACTGCACTATCATCAATCGTCTTTTCAATGTTAACATTATCCATATTTCGTTTAATTTCCAACCGTATTGGAGAGAAATGAGGAGGCACGTTGATCTACCAGTCTCGGGGTCAATCATGCCGAGAACTCTCTTCCTATGTTTGCATGACGCATTTAAAAGTTAATGACCAAACGTATTATTATAAAAGTTCACAGCGTTGCTGCAGATGAAATATAAAGTGGATAACATTAAATAAATATTTTTCCAACAGGTTAAATATTGATTATTTATCACTTAAACCCCTTTCTCAGTCTCGCATATCCGCCATGTTTGTAGTTTAACACTTTTTATGCGTGTTTGTAGTTCTAATCAAATCCTTGTCCACTGCGCCATGTGTTGTTAGCAATATTAGCCATTAGAGTGTGCATGGATCTGCACTTCAAATTTCTACCTGAAGTAGTAAACCATCCGGGTACCTTTGGAATACTCATTTCGACATGCTACGATTTGGGACATACTAATTCTAATTTAGAATACTATTTAGGATGAACAGTATGCAAATTGGGATGCAGCATAAGGCTACGTCTACATTAATCCGGATACATTTGAAAACGGTGTTTTTGTTTTAAAACGCTCCACGTCCACACTAGCGTTTTCAAACGTTTTCCAAAAGTTCACAAGAACATCAGAAAACGGTCAATTTGCTTTATTGCGCATACATAAAGCCTCAAAAAAGCTCACTGACACGATACAGACGGAACAGACATGATACATTTTCATGCAATTCTTCTGGCAGGATCATTTAATTTAGGAAAATATCTCACCATTCACTGACACTAGAGGTCGACCGATAGTGGATTTTGCCGATACCGATAGCTAGGTTGGACCACACTGGCCGATACCGATTAATTAACTGATAGTTTTAAAATGGATACTGAACAAAAACTAAAATAGTGCTTTATTAACAAAAACAGTACTGAACCATACTAGTAGTAGTAGTAGTAAAAATAATTATAATAATAATAATAGTAATACTAAATGTTGAAATTAACACACTCTAACAAGGAACGATACTTAAACAGCTTTCATTAATCTTAATGTTACAAATGGACTCTTATTTTTTCTAACGCTTTGCTGAAAATGCACAATACACAATTCATTATGTACAATAACAACGATTCGGGACAAATATAATGTAATTTAATGGAAAACTATGTGAATGGCGCTCTGTGGCGCAGCAGGATTTTCTGTCGGCTGCATTTAAATCCGCGTCTGAAGTTTCCCGCTCTGTTCAGCGTGCAGTATCACGTGTCTAAACAAATAGCACGTGCTGTCAGTGATTTCAACCACTAGAGGCCGCTCTCGCACTGTATAATGAGAGCAGACCCTTCTCAGCTGCTCCAGCAACAGACGCAACCCGGAAAACTATCGGCATGGATTTTTGCCGATAACCCATAGTTCCAGCAATCAACTATCGGTGCCGATTAATCGGCAAAACCGATACATCGGTCGACCTCTAACTGACACATCCAGGTCGCACTCACTCATGATTGTATGTCTGACCTAAAACGCAACTGCCCTCGTGTTTTGCCGCAAACAGCAATCGCAAGTAAATTTTCTGTTGCCTGTGCAGGACTGTGATATGAAGAGTGTACAAAGTAACACATCTGTAGCAATAGTGTGCATAAACAGATATCTATTGGTACAATGTGTCACATGAATAAACATGCGTTATCGTTTTTAAAAGCCTCTGTTTTCACAGTCCACACTACAACGCGAAAATGGCGTTTTCAAGTTTATTCGCTTTGGAGAGCGTTTTCAAAAAGCTCAGTTTTCCGTGACAAAAACGCAGTCTCAGTGTGGACGGAATGCCAAAATGGAGAGACAAAGATGCGTTTTCAAACGAAAACGTATTAGTGTGGACAAGGCCTAAACTTTTCTGAAAACAGTCACTTCCCCTCAGAGATACATTCATATAAACCCAACCGTATCAAGATTCGTTTAACATCTCAACCGACTTGAATCGTCACGTTTGTATCTATTCTCAACCAGCCTGGGGTGCATCATTACATCCTGAGAACTCGCTATGAAATTGTGCGCAGTCATACCTGAACCAGGTAATCTCTGGATAGCAGGGGCAGTCGAACATGTTCCATGAGTTTAGGCATGTGCTCAAGACGGGCCTCTTTATCGTGCTTTATCCAGGTGATCATGGCTTCAAACACCTGGGGGTGTAACAGACGAGAACAATTATTATATATATTGTATGAATGCAGCTCACAGCCACAGCAGACCAGGCCACCATCCTCCACTGCCTGTGTGTCGTGCTCAGATGACACTGAAGCATCTGACAGATGACAGCTGCCATCCAGTGGGTGTGTGAGCGCAGACTAGAGACACAAGTTACTCGTAAGCAGACAGCAACTAATGCAGAGTGACTGACAGATGGCTCGTCGTCTCCTTCATCGTCACACCAGCATGTACATGTAAAAACCAACCATCAACCCGTCTGCTGTCTACAAATCACGCAAGGCTGAGCTAAAAACAGGCTCTGTGATGTGATGGATGAGGAAGAAACCGAGAAGCACAATAGAAAAGATACAACTGGGACAATAAACTCAGTAGTGCTACCTTCTCTTCAGTGGACACGGTCAGTTTGTCACTGGAGATCAGACTGCACACCTGCTGCAAGGAAAGGGCCATGAACTCCTCACCCACCATGACATCCGTGAAGTGCTGCTCTGCTTGAAAAAAGCAAATGTGCTCAAAAAGTTGTATCTTGGCATAAAAATACATATTGGTGGGTTGCTTAATCGACTAGCTTTTTCCCATCCCACAATGACTCAAGCAAGAAGAGAGCTCACCGGCGTAAGCGTGGGCCTGGCTGAGCAGTCCTGTGCAGGCATGAAGGTCAGCGAACGCTCGGATGCCCAAGCAGTTGGTGGGATGAAGCTGCGTCTGCAGGAAGTCACAGCAAACCTGTCGAACATCCATCAACTGCAGCAGGCTGGCAGCTGGGAGCAACACCTGGACACAGATATAATACATATACTGTACATACACTACCAATCAAAAAGATCTTTTAATGTTTCTGAAAGTAGTCTCTTACGCTCACCAAGGATGCATTTATTTGATTACAAATACTGTAAAAACAGCAATATTGTGCAATATTACAATTTAAAATGTGTTTTCTGTTTTAATATATTATTTACATTTTTAAAAAATATCTGTATGTATTATTTTCGATATATATGTAGTTTATTCCTGTGATCAAAGCTGAATTTTCAGCATCATTACTCCAGTCTTCAGTGTCACATGATCCTTCAGAAATCATTCTAATGTACTGAATTGCTGCTCAAGAAACATATCTTATTATTATCAATGTTGAAAACAGTTGTGCTGCTTAACATTTTTGTGGAAACCATGATTTTTTTTTCAGGATTCTTTGATTATTAGTAAGTTCAAAAGAACAGCATGTAAAATGTCTTTACTGTTACTTTAGATCAATATAATGCATTCTTGATTAATAAAAATATTAATTTCTTAAAAAAAAAATTCTTACTAACTTAAACCTTTGATAGTAGTGTACATACTAATTAGAGAGAGTTCTGCCTATAATTTTTCATCTTTTACCAGTAATGATTCAGTAAGGAAACTAAAATTAATTACATTTCACTTTAAATATTATTATTGTTCATCATTTTAAATAAAACATTATTTTAATAGAGACTGAATTATTAATAGATCATTTCAAAAGCTATTGTCACCACCTCAACTGTTATACTAAATTAATTTTATTAAGTAAAATGATGAATTAGGAACATAAATGAATTTAACCCAGCATCAGCTACTTAGCATACAAGTAAAGGCTTCAGGGGAAAACAAGACTAATATAGAAAAGCGCATCTGCACATTTTAGCTCAATAGCCACTTGGCCTATAGGGAAATATAACATAGGGTGAATCACTATACTGAATGGCATTGTTAAAATCCCCAAGGACCAACTAAGCCATAAACAGCCGCAACCCCCAGCAGAGCATCTGTCCATCCTATCCAGATGAAAACTAGGCCACTTCATGCTGCTCCTGCATAAATGACATGAAGCTTCTCAGATCATCTGTTCTCCTCCGTTGTATTCTGTACATCTAAACAAAAGCCCCACAAACGTACTGGGACAACAGAGCTCCAACACAAAGAGCAAAGTGCACATCACAGAAAACTTCCTCTCCAGCTCTGCTCATAATTAGAGGAAATACCCTGCCTCTCAGCACTCATAACAGAGCACCAGATCTCCAGAGCCAGGGAGCGCAAACAGCCTTTACACAAAGAGCTAGTCAGTTATGTTTGAAACGGTACAGTCTTCAAAGGTACATTACCTGAACATTATCCTCAGACACTTCGATCTCGGCAGTGTAAATATAATCCACCAGCTTCAAGAGCGTCTGTCCATCAACATCCCTGATCTCCACATGGTGAGCCTTGCTTTCACTCATGTCACCTGGACACATCAAGCACAACACAGAATCAGACACACAAACTCTTAAAAACTGTTCAAATGAGACTTAAAAAAGGAAGAACATTTTTTTATTTATATGTAACATCACTCTTGCTGCTGCAAATACCTTGCAAATAATTAGATGGTCTATCCTCAATTCCGTCATTTACTCGCCCTCATGTTGTTCCAAACCTGTTTTACTTTCTGTGGAGCATAGAAGTTATTTTGAAAATCACAGTATTTTTTTTTTGTTTTGTTTAATTTTTTGGTCAATGGGCAACAAAACTGTTTGGCCACCAACATTCTTCAAAATATCTTCTTTTGTTTTCAGTTTGGAATGACATGACGGTGAGTAAATGATGACAGAATTTCCTCTTTTTAATTTTTTGAATTAGAAGTCATAATTATAGGTCTAAATTAAGTCTCGAGTGCCATGAGGAACATGTGGCTCCCATCAGTGTAAGAAAAGCATTAGGATGTGATGTAGTACCTGTGAACATGGCGCAGAAGTAAGGACTGCAGGACGCTAAAACTACTCTGTGTGCCGGTACCTCCACTTCACCCGCCACCAGCAGAACGTCACAAAGCATCCTCCGACTGTGATTAGAAATAAAACATAAAAATAAAGATCTAGACGAGTAGCGTTTTCCCAAAAGTATTGTAAGCCCACACAGAGATCATAGAAACCATTGGTGCCAACAAATCTCTATGATCTACTTAAGACTTCCGATGCTTTTGGAGAACGCAGGCCAGAAATATCTTGGACAAGCAGACACGCTAACACGATTGATAATTAACTTCAGGTCAAGTCAGATTTAGTTGTACGGTGCTTTTCACAATACACATTGTTCCAAAGCAGCGTTGCAAAAAATCATGATTTTTTTTATGTTTATAATATCTTAATATCTTCATGCCTTATAGTTGCATTAAGCAAATCGCATTAAGTCGAGCAGCTGAGAAATGCTATATAGTACATATCACCATATGTAAGTATACTATGTATGCGGATAAAGTTGGATATACTTATATATATCCAACTTTATGTAAAGAACTGGTAAACTTGTATTTATTTATATTTTAAAATGAAAACTCTATTCCATATCAGTTCACCTCAAAATGTTAGGGGGGATGTGTCCAGTGTTGCCAATTTGGGGATTTTGTCGCCAAATTTAGCTACTTTCTCATTGTAGCTGCGACTTTTTTTTATTTTTTGCGACTTTATCATTTGTAAAGTATATATATATATATTTACTTCCCTTTACCTTTACCAAATTTACCTGTATTTACTTTGTTTTCATATTTGGTGACTTTTTGTGAAAAATGGAGACTTTTGAGGGTGGTTCTAGAGATTTTCTGAGGGAGGGGTTTGGCAACACTGGATGACTGCATCAGTGTCTATAGAGGCTACCTAAATAACAAGTTGCATCAGTTTACCAACCTTCTCAAGTCATTCATGAGCCGAAAGGCTTTCCTCATGTGTGTGAGACTGAAGGTGTGCAGCCCTGGGTCTTTGGCATCTTCCTGTGAGTCCAAACTAGGCAGAGGACAAGGGACTCCAAATCTAATGAAAGAATCAAAGAGATCTTTGCAACTAACATGTTCAATAATAAAAAAAAACTGTTTAATCAAAACATGTTAAATGTTTTAACCATAATGCTCGAAACAAAAACGAACTTATACTAGTACTAGTTTTGCATGACAGCTCTGCACCTACAATTTGGGGTTTATAGAGCACATCAGTGGATCGATCGGGAATCAGTTAAAGTTAAGTTACTGCACAAGACGATTAGCACGAGATTATTTTGAATGTCTCCTGCACTGCTGGCCTGCTAATACAGTATTATTTCACACATTTACGAAGGTGTTTACGATCATTTATATATATATATATATATGTGTGTGTGTGTGTGTAACACTTAAACGTGAAGTATGATGTTAACATGTTAAAATACAGACTTTAAGTGAATACACAACCGACCGCTAGCAATTTAGCCGCTACAAATAGTACTAATAGCAAGTCAGAATGCGTTTAGTTCGTTTTACGGTTCAAATGACAGCTTTATCTATTACTAGTCACGTCGGTTTCCTCTTTACCAAAAAACACATGTTGTTAGTTAACTGCATCTTTTTTCCCCCCCTCACAGCACACACTTACCCGTCACAGTCCATGGTTTGAGCAGATCGCGCTAGGCAGACGGCTAAAGTTAGCTTGCTACATCATCTTCGGCAGGTTTTGTAAGTCTCAGGCATTCGTTTGTTGACGTCTGCGTTCGTTTAAAGCCTCCAGTCGAGTGCTGAACGTTTTCATCAGGCTGTTTCGTGCTCAGTGCTGTCTCTCATGAGATGGCCGGGGTTGTTTACCTGACTGGTTAGCAGCTCGCAGCTATCGCTGGGCTCACGGACCTTTACACCCGAGAGCGTCGTTAGTGAAATTAAAGAGAGATGATTTAGCTCCATCCCTAATCCTGACAGTCTGGCATCGTCTTGTCAAAGTGCTCACTGTACATATTGTGCTCACAACACAATTTACGTTATGATATAAACTACAATATAAAAGTTAAAACTTAAGAATTCATTTAAACTTTGATTTCATATAAAGTCCCAGCTTTCACAGCTTACTAGCGATATCGCTAGCTATTAAGTCTGACACTGGTGGCTAATTAAGCTGTTAACATAAAGCTAAAAATGACCAAAAAACATACAGAAACAACTGTTCAGTCTTACCTGTGGAAGATAATACCCCGAGATCTGTTTTTATTATTGTGTGACGGTTTGTAGATGCCCAAGCTGCCGACGAGTCAGGTATGTTTTCTTCTGTCCCGATATGAGTTGCCCGCACCAATATGGCGGCGACGTTGACGTGCGGACGAGCGGCCAATGAGGCGTCTAGGTATTTATGTCTATGGTCGTAACGGTCCTCCATCATCAGCGCGTCGCCTAGCAACAGTGACACAATCGGTCACTCTTCAGAACACAATCACTCTAACATGCTTCTGTGGCCCTTATCAGCTATATGAAAGTTAATCATTTATTGTGTTATAGTGTAAACGTTACTCATTCTTTATCCTTTCTCCATCCTGTGTAACACCACTTGATGCATTCAAACATTAATAACAGACTCAAAAGATATCCAGTTAATTTTTTTATTGAATTCATCAGACATTCAACGCCATGTTTATTCGTGCTCATGTGCACTTTGCCATTATGCATTTGATTCAACTCCAGTCAAAGGAACCTAATGCAGTCGCCCTCCACGTACCATTATCAGGGCATCATCTTGGCACCAGGTCTGTAAAAACAAACAGAAGACACATATAATACTTTGATGAGAGCCATCCCAGTAGGCTTAACCCTAAAATGTTAACCCTGTGAATCAAAAATTGCCTTAGATTCAGTAAAGGCAACAGTGTTTATCCGGCTTTACGTTTGGGTGGTATTAGGGTTGCAAAGGGGTGGAAAATTTCCGGAAACTTTCCAAAAATCCCTGGAATATTCCAAAAACTCCTGGAAATTTTCCAAAATTGCAAAGGGGTGGTAAACTTCCTAAAATCCCTGGAATATTCCACAAAATCCTGGAAATTTTCCAAAATTGCAAAGGGGTGGTAAACTTCCTAAAATCCCTGGAATATTCCAAAAAATCCTGGAAATTTTCCTAAATGTAGTGGAAATGTTCCACCTTTTTGCAACCCTAGGTGGTATCAATATTTTAGATCGGAAATGCAATAACAGACATATTCCCAAAATATTTCAGACAAAGAAACCTACTCCAAGAGGGAAATTCTACTGGGGTTCCTTTATAACAAATATAAATTGGAGAAAGGCCTAGCTTTTGCCAAGTAAATTTTG
This sequence comes from Sinocyclocheilus anshuiensis, assembly GCF_001515605.1. Classification (NCBI taxonomy): domain Eukaryota; kingdom Metazoa; phylum Chordata; class Actinopteri; order Cypriniformes; family Cyprinidae; genus Sinocyclocheilus; species Sinocyclocheilus anshuiensis. The sequence goes on from NW_015552562.1 coordinate 1,969,870, forward strand.
TACATCTAACAAGATTAAGGAGATTTATTATTAAATCCTTAATAAAAATTTATCCCGTTGATTTGTCTATTTCTACGTATTCTGAAGTTGATGAGTCTTGCTCATTTTGTGGTTTTGAGGAAACAGCTGCCCATTTGTTTTTTGAATGTAGTATTACCAACTAATTATGGGTTGATTTAAGCGCTTATGTATCTAACCTTACAGATGTGACCCATACTTTCATCCTCAAAGATGTTATTTTTTATTATGAAAGCTATTATCTGATGAATATGTTGTTAATTTTCTTGTATCGAATGCAAAATTTTTCATTCATAAGCAAAAATGGCTAAAAATCTCCTTTGTCTTTCCCCCTTTTTCTTGCTGAACTTGATTCTCTTGTTTCATCTCTTAGACTTACAAATAACAAAGAGTGCCAAATGTTTGATGCATTATAACTTTTCTAAAATGATGTAATTTTATTGTTGTACTTTTCTGTATAGATAATACCATAAATTGACGTACGCAAATCCAGAATATTTGTTTTCTGTCCTTTTCTGTCCTCTTTATAGGAATATATTCATGTCTCATTTCCCTGTTCTTGTATGTTTCTACAAGTTTTGTAATAAAACAAACAGAAGACACATTTTCCAGCGACGTGAGCAAATCTCAGTGATAAGGCCCACAAAAAGACCATGATGCTTGACAAACCATGGTAAACTTAAAAGGAGAACGTAATTAGGGTTGCACGATTATGACAAATCATAATGGTCAATTCTTCCCTTGAAATAGTAATTGCGATTATTAAACTACAATTATCGCAATTTACATTATGTTTTGAATAGCGTTATACCATTGTTTGAAACAAATGCACGTCATATTTTTAGATGAAAATAAACAAGCTGAAAACACTAACTGAAAAACGTATTGCTTTTCTAGAGTATTAAGCCTCATGTCAACTTTACATTGGATCGGTTTATTCTTTAAATAAAAATTACATATAAGCACATTATAATAATGTTAAACTAAATTAAAACAATGGAAAAACCCTTAAGATAACCTGTAGAGAAAAAAAAGCACCTAGAAATCTTTAAGCACCTAGAATACCGCAAGTGGACTTTGAACGATTAATTGTCGCTTAAGCCCTATATGTAATCGAAATATTTTGATTTCAAATCACTGAAATGCAAGACATTCATTGTCAGGGCTTAACGTACAAAATCTTACCATGAGCATCTTGCCTCTCGGAGGTCCACGGGAATCTGGCATATGCGTTCATATGCAAACTCTGCTCGAACGCAAAGACGGGAAAAAAGGAAATTCTGTAAATATAATTGGTGTGACTTTCTGTATAACACGGATTTAAAAAAAGAACCTGCTTACCAAACTCACTGGAGTTCTTTCATCTTTCAGAGCATCTGGATTCACAGCTGCAGCAGAGGTTCATCAAGCAGCCGCGCTTAAAAGTGAGATTTTATTTAAATCCTTCCATTGCGTTCTCTCTGTGGAAAAAGAAGACAGATGCAGATGCATGTAAGCGTCAAGTCAACAAGCGGTGTCCTGAAACATGTCTAGCTACACAACCCCTTCAGATTTACACACTGTGCCTTTAAGAAGGGTCTATGTAGGAGGTGTGCTTTGAAAATGACAGCACTTTTGAAAAGGCCAATGCCAAGAGGTTGTACAGTTGCATTTTCACTAGTCTCACTCGATTATCAACAAAACCCACTGCCCTCTTAGACTGCCAGAAATGTAGGACAAAACACCGAGATGAGGAGGGGAGGGGGATTGATAAAATGTAAGGTAAATAACTGAAAGCACAAACCTTGCTTAATAAATGCTGATCTCCTTTGCATTTGATGTCATTAATATCTGGAACTAATGCGTCAAGTATACAGGAACTATAAGCTCCGTTCTCCGGTTTGACCTTAAACTGGAAATCGGCTAAAATATTGGATTAAGACATAACTACATAGACCACAATCACCACATTGAACTACAGAGCATGTTCTAATTTCCACTTTTCCTCTATGTTACATGGTCACCGCCAGTTAACGCTATTCACAGCTAGAATTTAGGAAATGCTGAAATAAAGTTGCATGCACGCTTTACGTTAACGACTCACAAATACCTGATTTCGTTCCAGGTGGATCCAAAGTATGTTAAAGACACACCCGATGCAATGTCTGGTGTATAAAGCATTTCTACAAACCTGGTGCGTTTATCCTATGGATTTTCAGCTGGGTTTCTACATCTCTGGAGTAGCCCTGGAGAATCCAATGACGTAGTAGTGGACACAGCTAAGGTATAGATCCGTCTTATTTGATCACTAAAAGTATTGGAACAAAGCTCTAAACATATTTTAAGAATAAAGACAACATATGGTTGGGAAAATATTGACATCCCCACATGTCTGATGCAAAGAAATGTCATTAATATGGAGCACTAGAGCCAATGCCTGATGACGGCAAAGGCTGGCCTCCAGTTTTAGTCTTACCTAGATGAAAAGACTGAATCGCTACACGGGCCTCATATGCGACCCAATAAATCTCAGCTGGCCATAAACCATACTGGCTACGGAATAATGACTTTTATTAACAGAAATACATACAGTTCAGTTGTATCTGAAATAAACAATATTCAATAGGTTATTCCGTTGAAGCAGTAATACAATGAGACAAGAGCATTTAAGTCCTTTACTAATTGATTAAAACGGTAGAAACGTTGTAACACAATATTTTCATAATGTGCTTGAACTATTTAACAAATGTCACTAATTGGGAGGAGACACAAGACACACGCTATATTAATGGATGTTGAGGGCTGTTTTAGTGAGCCTGAAACTAGTTCTTTAACTTGCTACGGTTTTGAGACGCCAAAGAAATTTCTGTTTATTCCAACACGTTTCTTATGTTAGGACGAACAGCTTCTAGTTGCCATCGAGCCTAATTAAAGAAAAGTTCAATCTTTCATTGGTTGGCGGCAGACTCTGCAGCAAATTGAGTTCAACAGTGTCCACTTTTTCAGCTGCCTTGATTTTCTGGAGTATTTTTCCATTCATTTTTCAAAAGTAAAGCGTTATAATTCCCTCAATCAGCTTTGCGTTTTATTTTAAACAAAATGGGTGCACGATGAAAAGTACTGCAATCCCAAGAAGCATTGCGAATGACAGATTAAACTATTGATTTAAAGACGTTGAGTGTGTATATAGAAACAAAATGTTACATTTATTGCAAAATAAGTAAATATATATATTTTATATATTTTAAATATATAATTATATCATGCGGCATGCTTCATGGGAGTGGGTGGGCACTAACATGTTTTATTAAAGATTTTTTTTGAAGAATCATGGTTAATTTTAACATTTGCAAAATGAGTTAAAACAATGCCCACTGACGGCTTCAACAAATGCATATAACATCAATTAACCTCATAGCTCACAGTAGGTCTTGTTTTATGAAGAAAACGAATGGGATTTTTACTGCAGGTACTGATGCACTCAACAGATCATGTGATATGCAAATCATGCCTGCTGCCAGCCAATGAATTTTTTAATCTCTACAGGGGGTCACTGTGATTGGCTCTCAATCAAAACCAAATTTAAATGTAGGGCTGCAAAACGATTAATCGCATACAAAATAAATGTCTATTTACAAACTGTGTGTGCACTGTGTATATTTATTATGGATATATAAATACACAGTCATGTATATATTAAAAAAAAAATTGTATGTATATATTTATACTTCATATAGTATGTTTTATATATAAATCTAACATTTTTCCTTTTTGTATACACGTGTGTATTTATATATACATAAATATACACAGTACACAAACATAAAATATGTAAACATGTATTTTGAATGCGATTCATCGTTTTGCAACCCTATAATGTATTAAAAAGAAAACACACAATAAAAATACAATACATATACTAAAAGTAGATAAACGCATGCATACAATAATTAACAAGCAAAAACTACTACTCTTAACTTAACCCCAAAGCACAAAAAACGTGAGTAACAGTTTCCCGAACAAGTAGCCTGCCAAGACACCACTGGCCAGTCTTATAATAAGTAGAGATCCGGAGTAGTAGTCCTATGTCTTGCTGGGGAAAAAAACTCCCTAGTACTTCAGGGAAAAGAGCAAAAGGATGTGTAGTAGTAGCAGTAACAGCTGTGAGATGTTGAGTAAAGTCGGATAGGTGAGCCCTAACGTTACCTATGATCTGCTAGGCTGGATAAAGTTGTGAACTCCTGAATGGAGCTCGAGTGTTTCAGTCAATGCCATGCCTCATTAAGGTGGCTCAATCTGGCTACTTAGCTGAAGATAATGTGTGGTCAAAACTGTGATGTGGGCTGGGGAAGGAGCTGCTCTTAATTTGTGACCTAATATACGCTCCTAATACGAGCCTCCGTAACCCCCCCTGCCGTAACCACCACCACCACCTCCTCCTCCTCGGGAGTAAGGAGCGTTGCTTCTGCCCGAGTAATTACCTTTCATTGGGCCATAACCAGAGGACTGCTGGCCATAGCCGCTGCCAAAGTCATTGTAGCCGTTACCACCGCCGTAGCCCTCCATTTGGTCCCCGTAGCCTCCCCCATACCCGCCACCGTAGCCGTCATTGCCTCCATAGCCGCCGCTGTAGTTACCGTATCCGCTGCCGCGCCCGCCGTAGCCGTTCTGCGGTCTTCCCATCCCCCTTCCGCCTGCGCCAA
>NW_015552562.1:1979129-1983957 GCF_001515605.1 Sinocyclocheilus anshuiensis
CAAGAGGGAAATTCTACTGGGGTTCCTTTATAACAAATATAAATTGGAGAAAGGCCTAGCTTTTGCCAAGTAAATTTTGTACATCTAACAAGATTAAGGAGATTTATTATTAAATCCTTAATAAAAATTTATCCCGTTGATTTGTCTATTTCTACGTATTCTGAAGTTGATGAGTCTTGCTCATTTTGTGGTTTTGAGGAAACAGCTGCCCATTTGTTTTTTGAATGTAGTATTACCAACTAATTATGGGTTGATTTAAGCGCTTATGTATCTAACCTTACAGATGTGACCCATACTTTCATCCTCAAAGATGTTATTTTTTATTATGAAAGCTATTATCTGATGAATATGTTGTTAATTTTCTTGTATCGAATGCAAAATTTTTCATTCATAAGCAAAAATGGCTAAAAATCTCCTTTGTCTTTCCCCCTTTTTCTTGCTGAACTTGATTCTCTTGTTTCATCTCTTAGACTTACAAATAACAAAGAGTGCCAAATGTTTGATGCATTATAACTTTTCTAAAATGATGTAATTTTATTGTTGTACTTTTCTGTATAGATAATACCATAAATTGACGTACGCAAATCCAGAATATTTGTTTTCTGTCCTTTTCTGTCCTCTTTATAGGAATATATTCATGTCTCATTTCCCTGTTCTTGTATGTTTCTACAAGTTTTGTAATAAAACAAACAGAAGACACATTTTCCAGCGACGTGAGCAAATCTCAGTGATAAGGCCCACAAAAAGACCATGATGCTTGACAAACCATGGTAAACTTAAAAGGAGAACGTAATTAGGGTTGCACGATTATGACAAATCATAATGGTCAATTCTTCCCTTGAAATAGTAATTGCGATTATTAAACTACAATTATCGCAATTTACATTATGTTTTGAATAGCGTTATACCATTGTTTGAAACAAATGCACGTCATATTTTTAGATGAAAATAAACAAGCTGAAAACACTAACTGAAAAACGTATTGCTTTTCTAGAGTATTAAGCCTCATGTCAACTTTACATTGGATCGGTTTATTCTTTAAATAAAAATTACATATAAGCACATTATAATAATGTTAAACTAAATTAAAACAATGGAAAAACCCTTAAGATAACCTGTAGAGAAAAAAAAGCACCTAGAAATCTTTAAGCACCTAGAATACCGCAAGTGGACTTTGAACGATTAATTGTCGCTTAAGCCCTATATGTAATCGAAATATTTTGATTTCAAATCACTGAAATGCAAGACATTCATTGTCAGGGCTTAACGTACAAAATCTTACCATGAGCATCTTGCCTCTCGGAGGTCCACGGGAATCTGGCATATGCGTTCATATGCAAACTCTGCTCGAACGCAAAGACGGGAAAAAAGGAAATTCTGTAAATATAATTGGTGTGACTTTCTGTATAACACGGATTTAAAAAAAGAACCTGCTTACCAAACTCACTGGAGTTCTTTCTTCATCTTTCAGAGCATCTGGATTCACAGCTGCAGCAGAGGTTCATCAAGCAGCCGCGCTTAAAAGTGAGATTTTATTTAAATCCTTCCATTGCGTTCTCTCTGTGGAAAAAGAAGACAGATGCAGATGCATGTAAGCGTCAAGTCAACAAGTGGTGTCCTGAAACATGTCTATCTACACAACCCCTTCAGATTTACACACTGTGCCTTTAAGAAGGGTCTATGTAGGAGGTGTGCTTTGAAAATGACAGCACTTTTGAAAAGGCCAATGCCAAGAGGTTGTACAGTTGCATTTTCACTAGTCTCACTCGATTATCAACAAAACCCACTGCCCTCTTAGACTGCCAGAAATGTAGGACAAAACACCGAGATGAGGAGGGGAGGGGGATTGATAAAATGTAAGGTAAATAACTGAAAGCACAAACCTTGCTTAATAAATGCTGATCTCCTTTGCATTTGATGTCATTAATATCTGGAACTAATGCGTCAAGTATACAGGAACTATAAGCTCCGTTCTCCGGTTTGACCTTAAACTGGAAATCGGCTAAAATATTGGATTAAGACATAACTACATAGACCACAATCACCACATTGAACTACAGAGCATGTTCTAATTTCCACTTTTCCTCTATGTTACATGGTCACCGCCAGTTAACGCTATTCACAGCTAGAATTTAGGAAATGCTGAAATAAAGTTGCATGCACGCTTTACGTTAACGACTCACAAATACCTGATTTCGTTCCAGGTGGATCCAAAGTATGTTAAAGACACACCCGATGCAATGTCTGGTGTATAAAGCATTTCTACAAACCTGGTGCGTTTATCCTATGGATTTTCAGCTGGGTTTCTACATCTCTGGAGTAGCCCTGGAGAATCCAATGACGTAGTAGTGGACACAGCTAAGGTATAGATCCGTCTTATTTGATCACTAAAAGTATTGGAACAAAGCTCTAAACATATTTTAAGAATAAAGACAACATATGGTTGGGAAAATATTGACATCCCCACATGTCTGATGCAAAGAAATGTCATTAATATGGAGCACTAGAGCCAATGCCTGATGACGGCAAAGGCTGGCCTCCAGTTTTAGTCTTACCTAGATGAAAAGACTGAATCGCTACACGGGCCTCATATGCGACCCAATAAATCTCAGCTGGCCATAAACCATACTGGCTACGGAATAATGACTTTTATTAACAGAAATACATACAGTTCAGTTGTATCTGAAATAAACAATATTCAATAGGTTATTCCGTTGAAGCAGTAATACAATGAGACAAGAGCATTTAAGTCCTTTACTAAATGATTAAACGGTAGAAAAACAACTAAAATCGGTCTTCAGAGTCCCGACGAAAAGGTTCGTTGTAACACCAATGACAATATTTTCATAATGTGCTTGAACTATTTAACAAATGTCACTAATTGGGAGGAGACACACGTTAGTCACTATATTAATGGATGTTGAGGGCTGTTTTAGTGAGCCTGAAACTAGTTCTTTAACTTGCTACGGTTTTGAGACGCCAAAGAAATTTCTGTTTATTCCAACACGTTTCTTATGTTAGGACGAACAGCTTCTAGTTGCCATCGAGCCTAATTAAAGAAAAGTTCAATCTTTCATTGGTTGGCGGCAGACTCTGCAGCAAATTGAGTTCAACAGTGTCCACTTTTTCAGCTGCCTTGATTTTCTGGAGTATTTTTCCATTCATTTTTCAAAAGTAAAGCGTTATAATTCCCTCAATCAGCTTTGCGTTTTATTTTAAACAAAATGGGTGCACGATGAAAAGTACTGCAATCCCAAGAAGCATTGCGAATGACAGATTAAACTATTGATTTAAAGACGTTGAGTGTGTATATAGAAACAAAATGTTACATTTATTGCAAAATAAGTAAATATATATATTTTATATATTTTAAATATATAATTATATCATGCGGCATGCTTCATGGGAGTGGGTGGGCACTAACATGTTTTATTAAAGATTTTTTTTGAAGAATCATGGTTAATTTTAACATTTGCAAAATGAGTTAAAACAATGCCCACTGACGGCTTCAACAAATGCATATAACATCAATTAACCTCATAGCTCACAGTAGGTCTTGTTTTATGAAGAAAACGAATGGGATTTTTACTGCAGGTACTGATGCACTCAACAGATCATGTGATATGCAAATCATGCCTGCTGCCAGCCAATGAATTTTTTAATCTCTACAGGGGGTCACTGTGATTGGCTCTCAATCAAAACCAAATTTAAATGTAGGGCTGCAAAACGATTAATCGCATACAAAATAAATGTCTATTTACAAACTGTGTGTGCACTGTGTATATTTATTATGGATATATAAATACACAGTCATGTATATATTAAAAAAAAAATTGTATGTATATATTTATACTTCATATAGTATGTTTTATATATAAATCTAACATTTTTCCTTTTTGTATACACGTGTGTATTTATATATACATAAATATACACAGTACACAAACATAAAATATGTAAACATGTATTTTGAATGCGATTCATCGTTTTGCAACCCTATAATGTATTAAAAAGAAAACACACAATAAAAATACAATACATATACTAAAAGTAGATAAACGCATGCATACAATAATTAACAAGCAAAAACTACTACTCTTAACTTAACCCCAAAGCACAAAAAACGTGAGTAACAGTTTCCCGAACAAGTAGCCTGCCAAGACACCACTGGCCAGTCTTATAATAAGTAGAGATCCGGAGTAGTAGTCCTATGTCTTGCTGGGGAAAAAAACTCCCTAGTACTTCAGGGAAAAGAGCAAAAGGATGTGTAGTAGTAGCAGTAACAGCTGTGAGATGTTGAGTAAAGTCGGATAGGTGAGCCCTAACGTTACCTATGATCTGCTAGGCTGGATAAAGTTGTGAACTCCTGAATGGAGCTCGAGTGTTTCAGTCAATGCCATGCCTCATTAAGGTGGCTCAATCTGGCTACTTAGCTGAAGATAATGTGTGGTCAAAACTGTGATGTGGGCTGGGGAAGGAGCTGCTCTTAATTTGTGACCTAATATACGCTCCTAATACGAGCCTCCGTAACCCCCCCTGCCGTAACCACCACCACCACCTCCTCCTCCTCGGGAGTAAGGAGCGTTGCTTCTGCCCGAGTAATTACATTTCATTGGGCCATAACCAGAGGACTGCTGGCCATAGCCGCTGCCAAAGTCATTGTAGCCGTTACCACCGCCGTAGCCCTCCATTTGGTCCCCGTAGCCTCCCCCATACCCGCCACCGTAGCCGTCATTGCCTCCATAGCCGCCGCTGTAGTTACCGTATCCGCTGCCGCGCCCGCCGTAGCCGTTCTGCGGTCTTCCCATCCCCCTTCCGCCTGCGCCAA
>NW_015552562.1:1984491-1986633 GCF_001515605.1 Sinocyclocheilus anshuiensis
TCCCTAGTACTTCAGGGAAAAGAGCAAAAGGATGTGTAGTAGTAGCAGTAACAGCTGTGAGATGTTGAGTAAAGTCGGATAGGTGAGCCCTAACGTTACCTATGATCTGCTAGGCTGGATAAAGTTGTGAACTCCTGAATGGAGCTCGAGTGTTTCAGTCAATGCCATGCCTCATTAAGGTGGCTCAATCTGGCTACTTAGCTGAAGATAATGTGTGGTCAAAACTGTGATGTGGGCTGGGGAAGGAGCTGCTCTTAATTTGTGACCTAATATACGCTCCTAATACGAGCCTCCGTAACCCCCCCTGCCGTAACCACCACCACCACCTCCTCCTCCTCGGGAGTAAGGAGCGTTGCTTCTGCCCGAGTAATTACCTTTCATTGGGCCATAACCAGAGGACTGCTGGCCATAGCCGCTGCCAAAGTCATTGTAGCCGTTACCACCGCCGTAGCCCTCCATTTGGTCCCCGTAGCCTCCCCCATACCCGCCACCGTAGCCGTCATTGCCTCCATAGCCGCCGCTGTAGTTACCGTATCCGCTGCCGCGCCCGCCGTAGCCGTTCTGCGGTCTTCCCATCCCCCTTCCGCGGCCGCCACGGCCACCGGCGGCCTGCATCTCCTGCTTGGTCAGGGCTTTCTTCACCTCCACTTTATGCCCGTTAATAACGTGGTACTTGAGCACCACGGCTTTATCGGCCGAGTCGTTGTCTTCAAAATACACGAAGCCGAAGCCCCGCTTCTTGCCGGTCTCTTTGTCCGTGATCACCTCCGCCTTCTCAACCGCGCCGAACTGGGAGAAGCAGTCGAGGAGGTGATCCTCCTCGATATCGTCTTTAAGCCCGCCGATGAATATCTTCTTCACCTTCGCGAGGGCCTCGGGTTTGCCCGCGTCTTCCCGGGCCACGGCCCGCTTCAGCTCGACGTTGTTACCGTCCAGAACGTGCGGGCGGGCCGCCATGGCCGAGTCCGCCTCCTCGGGGCTCGAGTAGGTCACGAAACCGAAACAACGCGAGCGCTTCAGCTGCTGGTTCTGCACAACCACGCAGTCCGTGAGCGCTCCGTATTGCTCGAAATGATTTCGCAGCCCGTCGTCGGTGGTCTGGACGTTGAGGCCACCGACAAACAGCTTGCACAGTTGATTTTCCATTTGAGCCGTCATCTTCGCAACCTATTTTCCACTGGGTTGATGTAAAATGGCGGTGAAATATAAATGGCGGCGGCGGTGGTGCGGACGCATGATGTCATGTAAACGCAACCACGCCCACCGCAGTGTGAGATCAACGGGTGCAATGTTGCCAAGTCCGCGGTTTTCCCGCGGAATTGGGCTACTAAAATACTATAGTAATTTATAGTAAATAAATACTGTAGTGTTTTTGAACCATACTATAGTAAAGTACTTGAATTAATTTGTTGTGGTAATTCTATAGTTGCTGTGGTAATATAGCAACTATAGTAATATAAATAATTAAATGATAATAAGTAATTTCATGGACTTTTTCATTAACTGTTCCCTCCTGGTGGAATGACCTGCCCAAATCAATCAGAGCAGCTGAGTCCTTAACCATCTTGGATAAAAGTGTCTGCTAAATGACTAAATAAAATAAAAATAAAAATAAACAAATTACTTTACCCAATAGCCTACTGTACTAAGTTTTCTACAACTATAGGGTATATTATACTACAATACACTACAGTTTATTGTAGTAAAAACTAAAGTATACTACAGTTAGTTTTTATTACAGTTTATCAGTTCACTATAGATAATACTACAGTACAGTATGCTGTAGCATTCATTAACAAAGTGCTGTAAATACTATAATATATACAGTATAATGCACTATAGTATGGTTCAAAAACACTATAGTATTTACTATTAATATAGTATTTTTTCATGTGGGTACTCAAGCGGGCGATTCAGATGTCTCTGAATTTAAACGGTGATGTATATTCAGGTTTTGTAAGCATGATTTTAAATATTTTAAAATATTTTCTTCAAACTGTTGCTCCGCCATGACAGTATTTGACCTGAAAAAGGCAATCTCAGCTAACAATTTCGGGTTTCCAGAACGTTCTGGAAACAATTAGTTTGCAGAAAATAAACTACAAAGAACGTTCCCAAAACGTTAGGAGCACTGTGTTCGGT
>NW_015552562.1:1986704-1987335 GCF_001515605.1 Sinocyclocheilus anshuiensis
TTATCAGTTCACTATAGTTAATACTACAGTATGCTATAGTATTAATTAACAACGTGTTGTAAATACTATAATATATACAGTGTAATACACTTTACTATAGTATGGTTCAAAAACACTAGTATTTACTATAAATTACTATAGTATTTTTTCATGTGGGTATTGCCGCGGTTTGTTTTTCATGTCAACTGGACTTTGTGATCAGTGCCAAATACCTGAGAATGTAGAACATGTTCTTGTGTATTGCACAAAATATGAAATTTAATGGATGATCGTCGTAAAAGACATGGCGGAAATAGGATTAACTGGACGTGGATCAAAGACATACTGGAATGCAGTAGGAGCGGACAAGGAATGAAATATTTGATTAGTTTTTTGACTAAAACGGGACTAATATCAAGAATATGAAGAAAAAAAAGATGAACGCGATTTTTACAGAGGGCCCCCTCAAAACGCAATTGGGCTAGTTTTGGGCTGGTTTGGCGGGTTTTTGTTGTGAAAACCTGGCAACCCTGAGTTTGAGTTATTTTGATTACTTTAGTACTATTGTTTGTATTTCGGTAATGGACCCTTTTCACAAGACTGTGATGACGCGTTTAACGGTCATCAGCATCGTAAATCCTCGAAAGTTTTT